>NC_092087.1:1855904-2061425 GCF_045679555.1 Salvelinus alpinus
AACAGGCGTGCTGGGCTGGCGGGGAAAACCCGTGGTATCATCATACTACTTGGTGAGAATTGGCCTTGTATCACATAGTTAGTAAAATGTTGGTATTGTGACAACGCTGCTCTGAAAATAATAATATAATTGTCACCTTATTGAGCCCAGCCGTTAGCAACCCTGGATTAGATATACTAACAGTAGTGTGTGTCTCTGTGTCTGCTCCCCACAGGAAGTCTAACAGTAGTGTGTGTCTCTGTGTCTGCTCCCCACAGGAAGTCTAACAGTAGTGTGTGTCTCTGTGTCTGCTCCCCACAGGAAGTCTAACAGTAGTGTGTGTCTCTGTGTCTGCTCCCCACAGGAAGTCTAACAGTAGTGTGTGTCTCTGTGTCTGCTCCCCACAGGAAGTCTAACAGTAGTGTGTGTCTCTGTGTCTGCTCCCCACAGGAAGTCTAACAGTAGTGTGTGTCTCTGTGTCTGCTCCCCACAGGAAGTCTAACAGTAGTGTGTGTCTCTGTGTCTGCTCCCCACAGGAAGTCTAACAGTAGTGTGTGTCTCTGTGTCTGCTCCCCACAGGAAGTCTAACAGTAGTGTGTGTCTCTGTGTCTGCTCCCCACAGGAAGTCTAACAGTAGTGTGTGTCTCTGTGTCTGCTCCCCACAGGAAGTCTAACAGTAGTGTGTGTCTCTGTGTCTGCTCCCCACAGGAAGTCTAACAGTAGTGTGTGTCTCTGTGTCTGCTCCCCACAGGAAGTCTAACAGTAGTGTGTGTCTCTGTGTCTGCTCCCCACAGGAAGTCTAACAGTAGTGTGTGTCTCTGTGTCTGCTCCCCACAGGAAGTCTAACAGTAGTGTGTGTCTCTGTGTCTGCTCCCCACAGGAAGTCTAACAGTAGTGTGTGTCTCTGTGTCTGCTCCCCACAGGAAGTCTAACAGTAGTGTGTGTCTCTGTGTCTGCTCCCCACAGGAAGTCTAACAGTAGTGTGTGTCTCTGTGTCTGCTCCCCACAGGAAGTCTAACAGTAGTGTGTGTCTCTGTGTCTGCTCCCCACAGGAAGTCTAACAGTAGTGTGTGTCTCTGTGTCTGCTCCCCACAGGAAGTCTAACAGTAGTGTGTGTCTCTGTGTCTGCTCCCCACAGGAAGTCTAACAGTAGTGTGTGTCTCTGTGTCTGCTCCCCACAGGAAGTCTAACAGTAGTGTGTGTCTCTGTGTCTGCTCCCCACAGGAAGTCTAACAGTAGTGTGTGTCTCTGTGTCTGCTCCCCACAGGAAGTCTAACAGTAGTGTGTGTCTCTGTGTCTGCTCCCCACAGGAAGTCTAACAGTAGTGTGTGTCTCTGTGTCTGCTCCCCACAGGAAGTCTAACAGTAGTGTGTGTCTCTGTGTCTGCTCCCCACAGGAAGTCTAACAGTAGTGTGTGTCTCTGTGTCTGCTCCCCACAGGAAGTCTAACAGTAGTGTGTGTCTCTGTGTCTGCTCCCCACAGGAAGTCTAACAGTAGTGTGTGTCTCTGTGTCTGCTCCCCACAGGAAGTCTAACAGTAGTGTGTGTCTCTGTGTCTGCTCCCCACAGGAAGCGGAGATGCTGCGGGCCATCTCCTTCCACCCGTCAGGAGACTTCCTTTTGGTGGGGACGCAACACCCGACCCTCCGCCTCTACGACGTTAACACCTTCCAATGCTTCGTCTCCTGCAACCCTCTAGACCAGCATACTGACACCATCAGTGGAGTCAACTACAACCCTAATGCTAACAGGTAACCCTGAGCTCTTACCCTCTAGACCAGGTATTCCCATACTGGGGTGCAATGCCGTCGGGGGTACGCCAAATAAAAATGGGATTCACATTTAAAAAATATATAATAATAATTAATTCACATGTTCAAACAGTCCCTTGATATTTTCCAACAGGGCTGTACATTTTGAGTACATTTGGGTGAGGTTTTTCTCTCGCCTGAGTAGCCTCGTTTCACTGCCAAAAATACAATTAAACCATCTAGTGTTCAGCGAAATAACAGCACAATGTCAAACACAGGAAGCCTAGTCAAATAATTAACATCCAATCACATTAACTGTTACTCTTTCGCGGGAAACCTTCACTCTTGCTTAGACATTTAGAACATGACAATTTGAAAAATAAGCCACGTTAGTTTTTTGAGCGAGAATATCGACGACTTTTGAGTAGTACGACGTGTATAAAAGCAACAGATACCATGAATAAGAAGGGGCTAGAAGCGTGTTATATGGTGAGCTACCGAGTGGCTAGGACAGGCAAGCCCCATACTATTGTGGGGGACTTAATTCTTCCTGCTGCGGCGGACATGGCTGGGACAATGCTGGGGGAAAAGGCCAAAAAACTATACAGACAATGCCTTCATCAAACAACACTGTTTCACGACGCATCAGTGACCTGGCAGGAGATATTTTGAAACAATTACTGCTTCGCATACAAGCCAGTGATTTATATGCGTTACAGCTGGATGAGTCAACAGACGTGGCGGGCCTGGCACAGCTCCCGGTATATGTCCGTTACGTTTATGGGGGATCAATTAAGGAAGACATCCTCTTCTGCAAACCACTGCAAACCATGACAACAGGAGAGAATATTTATAAAGTCCTGGACAGCTTTGTGACATCAAATGGACTTTGGTGGACAAGATGTGTTGGTATCTGTACTGATGGCGCAAAAGCCATGACAGGGAGACATAGTGGAGTGGTAACGCGCGTGCAAGCAGTTGCTCCCGACACATTTTTACATTTTACATTTTAGTCATTTAGCAGACGCTCTTATCCAGAGCGACTTACAGTAGAGTGCATACATTTAATAACATTTTTTTTATTTTTTATTTTTTTATTTTTTTTATACATACTGAGACAAGGATATCCCTACCGGCCAAACCCTCCCTACCGGCCAAACCCTCCCTAACCCGGACGACGCTATGCCAATTGTGCGTCGCCCCACGGATCTCCCGGTTGCGGCCGGCTGCGACAGAGCCTGGGCGCGAACCCAGCCCAGCCTGGGCGCGAACCCAGGGACTCTGGTGGCGCAGCTAGCACTGCGATGCAGTGCCCTAGACCACTGCGCCACCCGGGAGATCATACCACTTGCAGTGTACACCACTTGGGTACACTGCAGCATCCACCGAGAGGCTCTTGCTGCCAAGGGAATGCCTGACATCTTGAAAGACGTTTTGGACACTACAGTGAAAACGGTTAACTTTGTTAAAGCAAGGCCCCTGAACTCTCGTGTATTTTCTGCACTATACAATGATATGGGCAGCGACCATGTAACGCTTTTACAACATACAGGAGTGCGCTGCTTATCAAGGGGCAAAGTATTGACACATTTTTAATTGAGAGACGAGCTAAAAGTTTTCTTTACTGACCATCATTTCCACTTGTCTGACCGCTTGCAGGATGACGAGTCTCTCACACGACTGGCCTATCTGGGTGATATTTTTTCTCCCCTGAATGAACTGAATCTAGGATTACAGGGACTCTCCACAACTATATTCCGTGTGCGGGACAAAATTGAGACTATGATTAAGAAGATGGAGCTCTTCTGTCTGCATTAACTTCTTATGGCTGCAGGGGCAGTATTGAGTAGCTTGGATGAAAGGTGCACAGAGGTGCCCATAGTAAACGGCCTGCTCCTTAGTCCCAGTTGCTAATATATGCATATTATTATTCATATTGGATAGAAAACACTCTGAAGTTTCTAAAACTGTTTGAATTATGTCTGAGTATAACAGAACTCATATGGCAGGCAAAAACCTGAGAAGTTCCACTTCCTGTTTGAATTTTTTCTGAGGTGGCAGATTTTCAACCAAGCTCTCAATGAAAATACAGCGAGATATGGATGAGTTTTCACTTCCTACGGCTTCCACTAGATGTCAACAGTCAACAGAACTTTGTCTGATGACTCTAATGTGAAGGGGGGCCGAAGGAGACAGGAATGAGTAATCACGTCCATGAGCTGATTACACATTCACCATGCGCCTTCACATGAGGAGGACCTCCGTTTTCCACCGCTCTTCTGAAGTCAATCTAATTCTCCGGTTGGAACGTTATATTATGTTAATTCTTGTCAATAGGGGGGCGCTGTTTTCACTTAGGAAAAAATCGTGCCCAAATTAAACGGCCTCGTACTCTGTTCTAGATCATACAATATGCATATTATTATTACTATTGGATAGAAAACACTGTTACACACAATTACACAGGTACTTTCCCGAAACGGATGACACACACAACTGGATTCGTTATCCCTTTCATGCCCTGCCTCCAGTCCACTTACCGATATCTGAACAAGAGATTCTAATCGAAATTGCAACAAGTGGTTCTGTGAAAAATGAATTTAATCAGAAGCTACTGCCAGATTTCTGGATTGGTCTGCGCTCAGAGTATCCTGCCTTGGCAAATCATGCTGTTAAGACACTGTTGAATGTTTGAAGGGGTACGGGACTATATAGTTTTAGAGGGGGTACAGTACGGGACTATGAAAGGTTTGGGGACCACTGGTCTAGAGCAGACGGATGACTCCCTCGTTCCTGTCCGTTTGATAACGGACCATTCTAAACATTTAACATGTTAGCGAAGACCAGATTAAACTGAGAATCGTCTGAATAGTGAACATATGATCACTTGATGAGAGAACAGCCTGAGGAACAGAGAGCCTTTCTAGTGACTTTCTCAAATCATCAATACCCTCATGGTCATCATTCAGCTCATGGTTCAGGCTAGGCCCCTTAGTTCCAGTGAAGGGATATCTTAAAGTTACAGCATACAATGACATTCTAGATGATTCTGTGCTTCCAACTTTGTGGCAACAGTTTGGGGAAGGTCCTTTCCTGTTTCAGCATGACAATGCCCCCGTGCACAAAGCGAGGTCCATACAGAAATGGTTTGTCGATCGGTGTGGAAGAACTTTTATAATTAGGAAAAAACGTTATCCTTTTTATCCCTAATTTGGTGATATCAATCAAGTTTATTTTATATAGCCCTTCGTACATCAGCTGATATATCAAAGTGCTGTACAGAAACCCAGCCTAAAAACCCAAACAGCAAGCAATGCAGGTGTAGAAGCACGGTGGCTGGGAAAAACTCCCTAGAAAGGCCAGAACCTAGGAAGAAACCTAGAGAGGAAGCTATGAGGGGTGGCCAGTCCTCTTCTGGCTGTGCCGGGTGGAGATTTTAACAGAACATGGCCAAGATGTTCAAACGTTCATAGATGACCAGCAGGGTCAAATAATATTAATCACAGTTAACAGGTCAGGGTTCCATAGCCACAGGCAGAACAGTTGAAACTGGAGCAGCAGCACGGCCAGGTGGACTAGGGACAATAAGGAGTCATCATGCTAGGTAGTCCTGAGGCATGGTCCTAGGGCTCAGGTCCTCCGAGAGAGAGAAAGAAAGAGCATACTTAAATTCACACAGGACACCGGATAAGACAGGAGAAATACTCCAGATATAACAGACTGACCCTCGCCCCTTGACACAAACTGCTGCAGCATAAATACTGGAGGCTGAGACAGGAGGGGCCAGTCTGTAGTGACGCCTCAACACTGCGATGCAGTGCCATAGACCGCTGCGCCACTCGGGAGGCCGTGGTGTGGAAGAACTTGAGTGGCCTGCTGCTCAGAGCCCTGACCTCAACTCCTTCGAACACCTTTGTGATGAATTGGAATGCTGACTGCGAGCCAGGCCTAATCGCCCAACATCACTAATGCTCTTGTAGCTGAATGGAACCAATGTTCCATCATCCTAGTGGAAAGCCTTCCCAGAAGAGTGGAGGCTGTTGTAGCAGCAAAGAGGGGACCAACTCCATATTAATGACTTCCCAGAGGAGTGGAGGCTGTTGTAGCAGCAAAGAGGGGACCAACTCCATATTAATGACTTCCCAGAGGAGTGGAGGCTGTTATAGCAGCAAAGAGGGGACCAACTCCATATTAATGACTTCCCAGAAGAGTGGAGGCTGTTATAGCAGCAAAGAGGGGACCAACTCCATATTAATGACTTCCCTGAAGAGTGGAGGCTGTTATGCAGCAAAGGGGGGGACCAACTCCATTTTAATGACTTCCCAGAAGAGTGGAGGCTGTTATAGCAGCAAAGGGGGGGACCAACTCCATGTTAATGACTTCCCTGACCAGTGTTGGCTGTTATAACAGCAATGGGGGGGACCAACTCCATGTTAATGACTTCCCTGACCAGTGTTGGCTGTTATAACAGCAATGGGGGGGTCCAACTCCATATTAATGGCCATGATTTTGTAATGAGATGTTTGATGAACAGGTGTCCACATCCTGTTGGTCATGTAGTGTATCTTGTGATTTCTAAGACATTGTAAGGTTTGTATCATTCACAACTAAAGTTACCATGTACGTCTAAATCTAGTATATAGATCATCACTTTTCCGCTCAACATAGACACTTCATATGTGCACTCGCCCCGGGAATGGGGGAAAATATCCTTTATTTTATTCAGCTACGTTTAATTTTCTCATTCTATAAAATAAAATAATGGCAATGACTTATAAACATATCTTGTCTGCTAAATGAACAAGCCTACAGACTATAGCATGGAGCATAGCCAGATAACATAGTAGGCCAACTCATATTCTGTTCTTCTGAAATACATTTTCTTCATATAGTGTTTCTTTAGACCTAAAATAAATGAGTTTATTGTGATGGTGTTTAATCAGGTGATTTATTATCCTTTTAAATGTAGATGATCCAAACGTGCATCAGCTTGAATGGAGGCCTGGAGAAAATCAACATGTTTATGTCAATTACCGTGAAACCGGCAGTCTTTTGCTTGACAATAATCAGCTGACAGAATATCATGACTGCCACAGCCCTGGCCAGACGCACCGGTTTGTGTCAAAAACGGCAATGCTGCCACCCGTAGGTCCCCAACCGTGACCTTAACCCTGACCTTAACCCTCACCGTGTCAACAGGTGGGTTCACTAGACTGGCTCAGTCCCTGACCCCTGACCTTAACCCTGACCCATGACCCTGACCTTAACCCTGACCTTAACCCTCACCGTGTCAACAGGTGGGTTCACTAGACTGGCTCAGTCCCTGACCCCTGACCTTAACCCTGACCTTAACCTTGACCTTAACCCTGACCTTAACCCTGACCTTAACCCTCACCGTGTCAACAGGTGGGTTCACTAGACTGGCTCAGTCCCCAACCATGACCTTAACCCTGACCTTAACCCTGACCGCTCAGTCCCCAACCATGACCTTAACCCTGACCTTAACCCTGACCGTGTCAACAGGTGGGCTCACTAGACTGGCTCAGACCCCAACCATGACCCCAACCCTGACCTTAACCCTGACCCATGACCCTGACCTTAACCCTGACCTTAACCTTGACCTTAACCTTGACCTTAACCCTGACCTTAACCCTGACCTTAACCCTCACGTGGGTTCACTAGACTGGCTCAGACCCCAACCATGACCTTAACCCTCTGCTCATTCTGTGTCTCCAGCTACGTGACGTGCAGTAAGGACGGCAGTATCAAGCTGTGGGACGGCGTGTCTAACCGCTGTGTGATGACGTTTGATAAGGCTCATGATGGGGCAGAGGTCTGCTCCGCTGTCTTCTCGAAGAACTCCAAGTACGTCCTCTCCACCGGGAAAGACTCTGTCGCCAAACTGTGGGAGATCTCCACCGGGCGCCCCCTGGTCAAATACACAGGTAACCCCTTACCCTAACCCCTTACCACAGACACTAGCCTTGACCCCCCCCCCCCCCCCCCCAGAGACACTAGCCTTGACCCCCCCCCCCCCCCCCCCCAGAGACACTAGCCTTGACCCCCCCCCCCCCAGAGACACTAGCCTTGACCCCCCCCCAGAGACACTAGCCATGATCCCCCCCAGAGACACTAGCCTTGACCCCCCTCAGACACTAGAGTTAAACCCTTACCTATTTCCCCCTAAGATGAGTGTGTTATTGAGGAATAGACAAAGAGAGAGGAGGTCTGAGATGGTGTTGGTTGAGTTAGGACAAAGAGAGGAGGTGGTGCTGGTTGAGTTAGGACAAAGAGAGGAGGTGGTGCTGGTTGAGTTAGGACAAAGAGAGGAGGTGGTGCTGGTTGAGTTAGGACAAAGAGAGGTGGTGGTGCTGGTTGAGTTAGGACAAAGAGAGGAGGTGGTGCTGGTTGAGTTAGGACAAAGAGAGGAGGTGGTGCTGGTTGAGTTAGGACAAAGAGAGGAGGTGGTGCTGGTTGAGTTAGGACAAAGAGAGGAGGTGGTGCTGGTTGAGTTAGGACAAAGAGAGGAGGTGGTGCTGGTTGAGTTAGGACAAAGAGAGGAGGTGGTGCTGGTTGAGTTAGGACAAAGAGAGGAGGTGGTGCTGGTTGAGTTAGGACAAAGAGAGGTGGTGGTGCTGGTTGAGTTAGGACAAAGAGAGGAGGTGGTGCTGGTTGAGTTAGGACAAAGAGAGGTGGTGGTGCTGGTTGAGTTAGGACAAAGAGAGGAGGTGGTGCTGGTTGAGTTAGGACAAAGAGAGGTGGTGGTGCTGGTTGAGTTAGGACAAAGAGAGGAGGTGGTGCTGGTTGAGTTAGGACAAAGGGAGGAGGTGGTGCTGGTTGAGTTAGGACAAAGAGGGGAGGTGGTACTGGTTGAGTTAGGACAAAGAGGGGAGGTGGTGCTGGTTGAGTTAGGACAAAGAGGGGAGGTGGTCCTGGTTGAGTTAGGACAAAGAGGGGAGGTGGTGCTGGTTGAGTTAGGACAAAGAGAGGAGGTGGTGCTGGTTGAGTTAGGACAAAGAGAGGAGGTGGTGCTGGTTGAGTTAGGACAAAGAGAGGGGGTGGTGCTGGTTGAGTTAGGACAAAGAGAGGGGGTGGTGCTGGTTGAGTTAGGACAAAGAGAGGGGGTGGTGCTGGTTGAGTTAGGACAAAGAGAGGAGGTGGTGCTGGTTGAGTTAGGACAAAGAGAGGAGGTGGTGCTGGTTGAGTTAGGACAAAGAGAGGAGGTGGTGCTGGTTGAGTTAGGACAAAGAGAGGAGGTGGTGCTGGTTGAGTTAGGACAAAGAGAGGAGGTGGTGCTGGTTGAGTTAGGACAAAGAGGGGAGGTGGTGCTGGTTGAGTTAGGACAAAGAGGGGAGGTGGTGCTGGTTGAGTTAGGACAAAGAGAGGAGGTGGTGCTGGTTGAGTTAGGACAAAGAGGGGAGGTGGTGCTGGTTGAGTTAGGACAAAGAGGGGAGGTGGTGCTGGTTGAGTTAGGACAAAGAGGGGAGGTGGTGCTGGTTGAGTTAGGACAAAGAGGGGAGGTGGTGCTGGTTGAGTTAGGACAAAGAGAGGAGGTGGTGCTGGTTGAGTTAGGACAAAGAGAGGAGGTGGTGCTGGTTGAGTTAGGACAAAGAGAGGAGGTGGTGCTGGTTGAGTTAGGACAAAGAGAGAGGAGGTCTGGGATGGTGCTGGTTGAGTTAGGACAAAGAGAGGAGGTGGTGCTGGTTGAGTTAGGACAAAGAGAGGAGGTGGTGTTGGTTGAGTTAGGACAAAGAGAGGAGGTGGTGCTGGTTGAGTTAGGACAAAGAGAGGAGGTGGTGTTGGTTGAGTTAGGACAAAGAGAGGAGGTGGTGCTGGTTGAGTTAGGACAAAGAGAGGGGGTGGTGCTGGTTGAGTTAGGACAAAGAGAGGAGGTGGTGCTGGTTGAGTTAGGACAAAGAGAGGAGGTGGTGCTGGTTGAGTTAGGACAAAGAGAGGAGGTGGTGCTGGTTGAGTTAGGACAAAGAGAGGAGGTGGTGCTGGTTGAGTTAGGACAAAGAGAGGAGGTGGTGCTGGTTGAGTTAGGACAGAGAGAGGAGGTGGTGCTGGTTGAGTTAGGACAAAGAGAGGAGGTGGTGTTGGTTGAGTTAGGACAAAGAGAGGAGGTGGTGCTGGTTGAGTTACGACAAAGAGAGGAGGTGGAATCTGATGTGGAATCATTGTTGCCCATAACGTGTCTTCCTCCCGTCAGGTGCTGGTCTGAGTGGTCGTCAGATGCATCGTACTCAGGGTGTGTTCAACCACACAGAGGACTATGTTCTGCTGCCTGATGAGAGAACCATCTCTCTATGCTGCTGGGACTCCCGATCTGCAGAGAGGAAGAACCTTCTGTCCCTGGGTCACAACAACATCGTCCGCTGTATCGTCCACTCCCCCACCAACCCAGGGTTCATGACCTGTAGTGATGACTTCAGGGCCCGCTTCTGGTACAGACGTACTACCACCGACTGAGACTCCTCTGTTGTACCACCGACCTCTAACCCTTCTGTTCCACCGACCTCTAACCCTTCTGTTCCACCGACCTCTCTGTTGTACCACCGACCTCTCTGTTGTACCACCGACCTCTAACCCCTCTGTTCCACCGACCTCTAACCCTTCTGTTCCACCGACCCCTCTGTTGTACCGCCGACCCCTCTGTTGTACCTTCGACCTCTCTGTTGTACCTTCGACCCCTCTGTTGTACCTTCGACCCCTCTGTTGTACCTTCGACCTCTCTGTTGTACCTTCGACCCCTCTGTTGTACCTTCGACCCCTCTGTTGTACCTTCGACCCCTCTGTTGTACCGCCGACCCCTCTGTTGTACCGCCGACCCCTCTGTTGTACCGCCGACCCCTCTGTTGTACCTTCGACCCCTCTGTTGTACCTTCGACCCCTCTGTTGTACCTTCGACCCCTCTGTTGTACCTTCGACCCCTCTGTTGTACCTTCGACCCCTCTGTTGTACCTTCGACCCCTCTGTTGTACCTTCGACCCCTCTGTTGTACCTTCGACCCCTCTGTTGTACCTTCGACCCCTCTGTTGTACCTTCGACCCCTCTGTTGTACCTTCGACCCCTCTGTTGTACCTTCGACCCCTCTGTTGTACCTTCGACCTCTCTGTTGTACCTTCGACCTCTCTGTTGTACCTTCGACCCCTCTGTTGTACCTTCGACCCCTCTGTTGTACCTTCGACCTCTCTGTTGTACCTTCGACCCCTCTGTTGTACCTTCGACCTCTCTGTTGTACCTTCGACCCCTCTGTTGTACCTTCGACCCCTCTGTTGTACCTTCGACCCCTCTGTTGTACCTTCGACCCCTCTGTTGTACCTTCGACCCCTCTGTTGTAACTTCGACCCCTCTGTTGTACCTTCGACCCCTCTGTTGTACCTTCGACCCCTCTGTTGTACCTTCGACCCCTCTGTTGTACCTTCGACCTCTCTGTTGTACCTTCGACCCCTCTGTTGTAACTTCGACCCCTCTGTTGTACCTTCGACCTCTCTGTTGTACCTTCGACCCCTCTGTTGTACCGCCGACCTCTCTGTTGTACCTTCGACCCCTCTGTTGTACCTTCGACCCCCTACTGTTGTACCTTCGACCCCTCTGTTGTACCTTCGACCCCTCTGTTGTACCTTCGACCCCTCTGTTGTACCTTCGACCCCTCTGTTGTACCTTCGACCTCTCTGTTGTACCTTCGACCTCTCTGTTGTACCTTCGACCTCTCTGTTGTACCTTCGACCCCTCTGTTGTACCTTCGACCTCTCTGTTGTACCTTCGACCCCTCTGTTGTACCTTCGACCCCTCTGTTGTACCTTCGACCCCTCTGTTGTACCTTCGACCCCTCTGTTGTACCTTCGACCTCTCTGTTGTACCTTCGACCTCTCTGTTGTACCTTCGACCTCTCTGTTGTACCTTCGACCTCTCTGTTGTACCTTCGACCCCTCTGTTGTACCTTCGACCCCTCTGTTGTACCTTCGACCCCTCTGTTGTACCTTCGACCCCTCTGTTGTACCTTCGACCCCTCTGTTGTACCTTCGACCCCTCTGTTGTACCTTCGACCCCTCTGTTGTACCTTCGACCTCTCTGTTGTACCTTCGACCTCTCTGTTGTACCTTCGACCCCTCTGTTGTACCGCCGACCCCTCTGTTGTACCGCCGACCCCTCTGTTGTACCGCCGACCCCTCTGTTGTACCTTCGACCCCTCTGTTGTACCTTCGACCTCTCTGTTGTACCTTCGACCTCTCTGTTGTACCTTCGACCCCTCTGTTGTACCGCCGACCCCTCTGAGGCACCACCGACCTCTAACCCCTCTGAGGTACCAACACACTACCACAGAGCCCAAACAAATCCCTGAGCACTGGGGAAACCCCCATTGACGAGGACTCCGCAGCCAATCGGCTCCTTACCTGACACTGGACAGCATCCGGGTCCTGCAGCCAATCAGCTCCTTACCTGACACTGGACAGCATCCGGGTCCTGCAGCCAATCAGCTCCTTACCTGACACTGGACAGCATCCGGGTCCTGCAGCCAATCAGCTCCTTACCTGACACTGGACAGCATCCGGGTCCTGCAGCCAATCAGCTCCTTACCTGACACTGGACAGCATCCGGGTCCTGCAGCCAATCAGCTCCTTACCTGACACTGGACAGCATCCGGGTCCTGCAGCCAATCAGCTCCTTACCTGACACTGGACAGCATCCGGGTCCTGCAGCCAATCAGCTCCTTACCTGACACTGGACAGCATCCGGGTCCTGCAGCCAATCAGCTCCTTACCTGACACTGGACAGCATCAGGGTCCCGCAGCCAATCAGCTCCTTACCCGACACTGGACAGCATCCGGGTCCTGCAGCCAATCAGCTCCTTACATGACACTGGACAGCATCAGGGTCCTGCAGCCTCAGACAACAAACCATGTCTGAGTTGACGACCCTGGCTCCATCTTGGACTGGATTTCAGTGGCGCTGGTGGAGTCTTTCAGGTGGCTCTGTAATGGCTTGTCTGCAGTACCCTGGTTAGACACCAGGTGGCTCTGTAATGGCTTGTCTGCAGTACCCTGGTTAGACACCAGGTGGCTCTGTAATGGCTTGTCTGCAGTGCCCTGGTTAGACACCAGGTGGCTCTGTAATGGCTTGTCCTCACTGCAGTACCCTGGTTAGACACCAGGTGGCTCTGTAATGGCTTGTCTGCAGTGCCCTGGTTAGACACCAGGTGGCTCTGTAATGGCTTGTCTGCAGTACCCTGGTTAGACACCAGGTGGCTCTGTAATGGCTTGTTTGCAGTACCCTGGTTAGACACCAGGTGGCTCTGTAATGGCTTGTCCTCACTGCAGTACCCTGGTTAGACACCAGGTGGCTCTGTAATGGCTTGTCTGCAGTACCCTGGTTAGACACCAGGTGGCTCTGTAATGGCTTGTCCTCACTGCAGTACCCTGGTTAGACACCAGGTGGCTCTGTAATGGTTTGTCCTCACTGCAGTACCCTGGTTAGACACCAGGTGGCCGTGTTTGACCGGGGAGTTTCTGTCTGGTTTCCCCATGGTAGGTAGCCATGTTGGTAGAGAAGCTGATTGGCTGGCTGATTAAACGAGCAGCGTTGTTGGGAATAGTAACAATGCTTCTGGATATATTGAAGATCGTCAGCAACATGCTCATTAATACGTTTCTTTTGATAAAACAACTTCGTAGTTGAGTTTGTGGTTTTCCACTTTTTTTCCCTTTTCTTTTGTTTGTCTTTCTGATGTTACACATTTTTATTAAAACATTGAAGAAAATAAGTTTTCCTGTCAGTTCTTTGACTTGAAATTAGTCTTGAAAATCTTAGACTTAAATGTTTTAGTATAAAGTTAAACCTTGTTCTATAGTATAGAAATAAGCAACGTTGTTCAATAGCACGCCTGGTAATTATTTTCCATGGAGGGCCACATTAGAATATATTTTTGCCATCACAGGCCAGAATCAGGCGGCAGGGTAGCCTAGTGGTTAGAGCGTTGGGACAGTAACCGAAAGGTTGCTAGATCGAATCCCAGAGCTGACAAGGTAAAGATCTGTCATTCTGCCCCTGAACAAAGCAGTTAACCCACTGTTCCTAGGCCGTCATTAAAAATAAGAATTAGCTCTTAACTGACTTGCCTAGTTAATTAAAGGTTAAATAAAACATCATATTACAGGATTATACATCATTATACATCATGTGTATGACTGTGTTGATCACGGCCAGATAAGATACTTATTTTACTGTTTCAGCATGCACAGAAATAAACCACATCCATGTTCTCCTTTTGGTATTTTCACTATTAAACATGCAATGAACGACACGGAGGGACAACTACACGGAGGGACAAGTACACTGTGTATTCAGCACCACGGACAGAACTCTTGTTAACGGGCACAAAAACACAAGAAAGAGGGAGCTCAACATTACGTTTAAACTCCTCAGTCGGTGTGAGGAGTGAAGTCTCTGATGGGCATTGACTAGAGCAGTGAAGTCTGATGACTAGAGCAGTGAAGTCTCTGATGGGCATTGACTAGAGCAGTGAAGTCTCTGATGACTAGAGCAGTGAAGTCTCTGATGGGCATTGACTAGAGCAGTGAAGTCTCTGATGGACATTGACTAGAGCAGTGAAGTCTGATGACTAGAGCAGTGAAGTCTCTGATGGGCATTGACTAGAGCAGTGAAGTCTGATGGGCATTGACTAGAGCAGTGAAGTCTCTGATGGGCATTGACTAGAGCAGTGAAGTCTCTGATGGGCATTGACTAGAGCAGTGAAGTCTCTGATGACTAGAGCAGTGAAGTCTCTGATGGGCATTGACTAGAGCAGTGAAGTCTCTGATGGACATTGACTAGAGCAGTGAAGTCTGATGACTAGATCAGTGAAGTCTCTGATTGGACATTGACTAGAGCAGTGAAGTCTGATGACTAGAGCAGTGAAGTCTCTGATGGGCATTGACTAGATCAGTGAAGTCTCTGATGGGCATTGACTAGAGCAGTGAAGTCTGATGGGCATTGACTAGAGCAGTGAAGTCTCTGATGGGCATTGACTAGAGCAGTGAAGTCTCTGATGGGCATTGACTAGAGCAGTGAAGTCTCTGATGACTAGAGCAGTGAAGTCTCTGATGGGCATTGACTAGAGCAGTGAAGTCTCTGATGGACATTGACTAGAGCAGTGAAGTCTGATGACTAGAGCAGTGAAGTCTCTGATGGGCATTGACTAGAGCAGTGAAGTCTCTGATGACTAGATCAGTGAAGTCTCTGATTGGACATTGACTAGAGCAGTGAAGTCTCTGATGGGCATTGACTAGAGCAGTGAAGTCTGATGACTAGAGCAGTGAAGTCTCTGATGGGCATTGACTAGATCAGTGAAGTCTCTGATGGGCATTGACTAGAGCAGTGAAGTCTGATGGGCATTGACTAGAGCAGTGAAGTCTCTGATGGGCATTGACTAGAGCAGTGAAGTCTCTGATGGGCATTGACTAGAGCAGTGAAGTCTCTGATGGGCATTGACTAGAGCAGTGAAGTCAGGTATAGTTTCTGACGTCGCTATGAGCAGGATTACTGAGAGGTGAGAGTCAGTAAGAGATGATCTGTGTCTTGACTTGTTATATTTCATCACTGAACATGTCTGTTCACAATACATAGGTCGACCCAAACAGTACAAACATCTTCTGAGCTCCACTCCTAATCTTTGTAAAGTTGTGTTCATCGAGAGATGCACAGAACCTCGTCAGTGGCATTGTTTTGAATAGTTCTCCAATCACTGCATCAGACTGAAGATGGATAAGCTCAAGTTGCAGGTCAGTGGGAGCGTTATCCACATTGAAGGTGAAAGGAAACCAACAGCATGTCATTTTCCCACACTTTGAAATACTCAAAACGGAGAGGAAACTCACCGTTCAAAGCAGCAGTGATGTTGGGAGGTGGATGTATACTTCTCCCGCTGGTCATCTGATAGGGAACAGACTAGTAGTGTTGGGAGGTGGATGTATACTTCTCCCGCTGGTCATCTGATAGGGAACAGACTAGTAGGAAGGTGGATGTATACGTCTCCCGCTGGTCATCTGATAGGGAACAGACTAGTAGTGTTGGGAGGTGGATGTATACTTCTCCCTCTGGTCATCTGATAGGGAACAGACTAGTAGTGTTGGGAGGTGGATGTATACTTCTCCCTCTGGTCATCTGATAGGGAACAGACTAGTAGTGTTGGGAGGTGGGTGTATACTTCTCCCTCTGGTCATCTGATAGGGAACAGACTAGTAGTGTTGGGAGGTGGATGTATACTTCTCCCTCTGGTCATCTGATAGGGAACAGACTAGTAGTGTTGGAAGGTGGATGTATACTTCTCCCGCTGGTCATCTGATAGGGAACAGACTAGTAGTGTTGGGAGGTGGATGTATACTTCTCCCTCTGGTCATCTGATAGGGAACAGACTAGTAGTGTTGGAAGGTGGATGTATACTTCTCCCGCTGGTCATCTGATAGGGAACAGACTAGTAGTGTTGGGAGGTGGATGTATACTTCTCCCGCTGGTCATCTGATAGGGAACAGACTAGTAGTGTTGGGAGGTGGATGTATACTTCTCCCTCTGGTCATCTGATAGGGAACAGACTAGTAGTGTTGGGAGGTGGGTGTATACTTCTCCCGCTGGTCATCTGATAGGGAACAGACTAGTAGTGTTGGGAGGTGGATGTATACTTCTCCCCGCTGGTCATCTGATAGGGAACAGACTAGTAGTGTTGGGAGGTGGATGTATACTTCTCCCCGCTGGTCATCTGATAGGGAACAGACTAGTAGTGTTGGGAGGTGGATGTATACTTCTCCCTCTGGTCATCTGATAGGGAACAGACTAGTAGTGTTGGGAGGTGGATGTATACTTCTCCCTCTGGTCATCTGATAGGGAACAGACTAGTAGTGTTGGGAGGTGGGTGTATACTTCTCCCGCTGGTCATCTGATAGGGAACAGACTAGTAGTGTTGGGAGGTGGATGTATACTTCTCCCCGCTGGTCATCTGATAGGGAACAGACTAGTAGTGTTGGGAGGTGGATGTATACTTCTCCCTCTGGTCATCTGACAGGGAACAGACTAGTAGTGTTGGGAGGTGGATGTATACTTCTCCCCGCTGGTCATCTGATAGGGAACAGACTAGTGGTGTTGGGAGGTGGATGTATACTTCTCCCTCTGGTCATCTGATAGGGAACAGACTAGTGGTGTTGGGAGGTGGATGTATACTTCTCCCTCTGGTCATCTGACAGGGAACAGACTAGTAGTGTTGGAAGGTGGATGTATACTTCTCCCACTGGTCATCTGATAGGGAACAGACTAGTAGTGTTGGGAGGTGGATGTATACTTCTCCCCGCTGGTCATCTGATAGGGAACAGACTAGTAGTGTTGGGAGGTGGATGTATACTTCTCCCACTGGTCATCTGATAGGGAACAGACTAGTAGTGTTGGAAGGTGGATGTATACTTCTCCCACTGGTCATCTGATAGGGAACAGACTAGTAGTGTTGGGAGGTGGATGTATACATCTCCCGCTGGTCATCTGATAGGGAACAGACTAGTAGTGTTGGGAGGTGGATGTATACTTCTCCCCGCTGGTCATCTGATAGGGAACAGACTAGTAGTGTTGGGAGGTGGATGTATACTTCTCCCTCTGGTCATCTGACAGGGAACAGACTAGTAGTGTTGGGAGGTGGATGTATACGTCTCCCTCTGGTCATCTGACAGGGAACAGACTAGTAGTGTTGGGAGGTGGATGTATACTTCTCCCGCTGGTCATCTGATAGGGAACAGACTAGTAGTGTTGGGAGGTGGGTGTATACTTCTCCCGCTGGTCATCTGATAGGGAACAGACTAGTAGTGTTGGGAGGTGGATGTATACGTCTCCCTCTGGTCATCTGATAGGGAACAGACTAGTGGTGTTGGGAGGTGGATGTATACTTCTCCCCGCTGGTCATCTGACAGGGAACAGACTAGTAGTGTTGGGAGGTGGATGTATACTTCTCCCCGCTGGTCATCTGACAGGGAACAGACTAGTGGTGTTGGGAGGTGGATGTATACTTCTCCCCGCTGGTCATCTGACAGGGAACAGACTAGTAGTGTTGGGAGGTGGATGTATACTTCTCCCCGCTGGTCATCTGACAGGGAACAGACTAGTAGTGTTGGGAGGTGGATGTATACTTCTCCCTCTGGTCATCTGATAGGGAACAGACTAGTAGTGTTGGGAGGTGGATGTATACTTCTCCCTCTGGTCATCTGATAGGGAACAGACTAGTAGTGTTGGGAGGTGGATGTATACTTCTCCCCGCTGGTCATCTGATAGGGAACAGACTAGTGGTGTTGGGAGGTGGATGTATACTTCTCCCTCTGGTCATCTGATAGGGAACAGACTAGTAGTGTTGGGAGGTGGATGTATACTTCTCCCCGCTGGTCATCTGATAGGGAACAGACTAGTAGTGTTGGGAGGTGGATGTATACGTCTCCCGCTGGTCATCTGATAGGGAACAGACTAGTAGTGTTGGGAGGTGGATGTATACTTCTCCCCGCTGGTCATCTGATAGGGAACAGACTAGTAGTGTTGGGAGGTGGATGTATACTTCTCCCGCTGGTCATCTGACAGGGAACAGACTAGTAGTGTTGGGAGGTGGATGTATACGTCTCCCGCTGGTCATCTGATAGGGAACAGACTAGTAGTGTTGGGAGGTGGATGTATACTTCTCCCTCTGGTCATCTGATAGGGAACAGACTAGTAGTGTTGGGAGGTGGATGTATACTTCTCCTGCTGGTCATCTGATAGGGAACAGACTAGTAGTGTTGGGAGGTGGATGTATACTTCTCCCCGCTGGTCATCTGATAGGGAACAGACTAGTAGTGTTGGGAGGTGGATGTATACTTCTCCCTCTGGTCATCTGATAGGGAACAGACTAGTAGTGTTGGGAGGTGGATGTATACTTCTCCCCGCTGGTCATCTGATAGGGAACAGACTAGTAGTGTTGGGAGGTGGATGTATACGTCTCCCGCTGGTCATCTGATAGGGAACAGACTAGTAGTGTTGGGAGGTGGATGTATACTTCTCCCGCTGGTCATCTGATAGGGAACAGACTAGTGGTGTTGGGAGGTGGATGTATACTTCTCCCCGCTGGTCATCTGATAGGGAACAGACTAGTGGTGTTGGGAGGTGGATGTATACGTCTCCCCCTGGTCATCTGATAGGGAACAGACTAGTAGTGTTGGGAGGTGGATGTATACTTCTCCCTCTGGTCATCTGATAGGGAACAGACTAGTGGTGTTGGGAGGTGGATGTATACTTCTCCTGCTGGTCATCTGATAGGGAACAGACTAGTAGTGTTGGGAGGTGGATGTATACTTCTCCCTCTGGTCATCTGATAGGGAACAGACTAGTAGTGTTGGGAGGTGGATGTATACTTCTCCCCGCTGGTCATCTGATAGGGAACAGACTAGTAGTGTTGGGAGGTGGATGTATACTTCTCCTGCTGGTCATCTGATAGGGAACAGACTAGTAGTGTTGGGAGGTGGATGTATACTTCTCCCTCTGGTCATCTGATAGGGAACAGAGTAGTAGTGTTGGGAGGTGGATGTATACTTCTCCCTCTGGTCATCTGATAGGGAACAGACTAGTAGTGTTGGGAGGTGGATGTATACTTCTCCTGCTGGTCATCTGATAGGGAACAGACTAGTGGTGTTGGGAGGTGGATGTATACGTCTCCCCCTGGTCATCTGATAGGGAACAGACTAGTAGTGTTGGAAGGTGGGTGAGATTGTTGGCTTCTACTTGGTGGGTCAGGAGGAGTAATATTCCCTTGAAGGCTTTGACAAGGCTGTACAACTGATGTGCAAAAAGGCCCTTCCCTTGTAGTTTAGAATTTAGTTCATTCATGAGGGCCATGATGTCCACGGTGAAGGCAAAATCAGCCAACCGTTATTTATCTTGCAGTTGAGGGAAATCCACATTTTCCTTTCATTTGCAAAAACTCAGCAATCTCTGACTTCAGGTCCCTCACCCTTTAAAGCACCTTCCCCAAACTCAGCCATCTTCAGGTCCCTCACCCTTTAAAGCACCTCCCCCAAACTCAGCCATCTTCAGGTCCCTCACCCTTTAAAGCACCTTCCCCAAACTCAGCCATCTTCAGGTCCCTCACCCTTTAAAGCACCTTCCCCAAACTCAGCCATCTTCAGGTCCCTCACCCTTTAAAGCACCTTCCCCAAACTCAGCCATCTTCAGGTCCCTCACCCTTTAAAGCACCTTCCCCAAACTCAGCCATCTCACCACACTTTCTCCCTCACCTCAAACTTTCCAAATGCCAGTTGTTTTTTATACTGCTCATGAAGTACGCTTCATCACCCCGGTCTCCGTGGTCAGGCTTCTCACCTAACGTTACCTCTCCGTTACCGTTCAATTTATTTGAGCCTTCCTCTGACACCGCCTTCCTCTGACACCGCCAAGCTTCCTGGATGGCAGGAAGCTTGGCCCCAGTGATGTACTGGGCTGTACGCACTACCCTCTGTAGCATCTTACGGTTGGATACCGAGCATTTGCCATATCAGGCAGTGATGGAACCCGTCAGGATGCTCTCGATGGTGCAGCTGTAGAACTTTTTGAGGATCTGGGGACCCATGCCAAATCTTTTCAGTCTCCTGAGGGGGAAAAGGTGTTGTCGTGCCCTCTTCACAACTGTCTTGGTGTGTTTGGACCATGATAGTATGTTGGTGATGTGGACACCAAGGAACTTGAAGCTCTCAACCTGCTCCACTACAGCCCCGTCGATGAGAATGGGGGCGTGCTCGGCCCTCCTTTTCCTGTAGCCCACGATCATCTCCTTTGTCTTGATCACGTTGAGGGAGAGGTTGATGTCCTGGCACCACACGGCCAGGTCTCTGACCTCCTCCTGTCTCATCATTGTCGGTGATCAGACCAACCACCTTTGTGGCGTCAACAAACCTTAAAGTAAGTAAACACCTTTTTTAAGTCTGTGCAATGTGTGTCCCTCCCATTTGAATAATATAAAGTTGGTTTGAGGTGCCTAGGTCATGTGATCAAAGAGCTATTGAATTGTAAGGGATTTTTTATAAATGTTTGAATTATTTTGAGAAAACCAAAGAGTGTGCAACACGCATCTCTGTGACATGCTGACCACACCGCTCACAACGCAAAAATACATTTACACACGTTATTCAATAATTGCACCCAATCTGCTCGCGCGCGTCTGCATACCCAGGCGCTAAAATAGAACTTGGTTCTATTTGTGACGCTCAATGCGCTGCAAGTCCCGCCTCTCCCATCTCATTGGTTTTTAGGAGCTTATACCTACGTGTCATCTCCTCATTGGTTTTTAGCAGCATATACCCACGTGGGTGATTGAAAGATGAACTGAGGTCCACACTCAGTTCATATTTGTGGTAATACACTGTAAGGTTGGTTGCCAACGGCCGTATCAAGTCCAAAGAAGAAGAAGAAACCGGAAGGAGGAGAGATGACAAGAAAGGAATTTGGTTTACCGTTTTATCTGTGGATGAATTATTGGAGTAGAGGACCTTGTGCATTTCAGGTAAAATAACAACCCAATGTTTATATCCCAGGACAAATTAGCTAGCAACAGCAAGCTATCTAGCTAAATTGACATAAATGTTTAATGGTTTTCGACCTGTCCCCAAATTAATATATTTGATTCGGAGTTTGTTTTGATATTTCGACCTGCATGTCCTGATAATGTCTGGTGTGGGTGAACAAAATCAATTTGTGCACGATGGCGCACACGTGCGTGCTGTTTGGTCAGCAAGTAAGGAATAATGGACAATTATTGCTGTTCCTTGAAATGAGGTTGCTAAGTCATGTGGTTGAAGAGCTATTGAAGTTTGCATATTGTGATCATGCACTTTGTGGACAGTCCCTAAATAGTTGAGTTGACGGTCCGCCAGGCTGCCTATATTGTTGCCGTGTGATTATGAAACTCGGGTCGGAATTGGGAAAATACTTGTTTTCCTTCATAGTGAGCTTAACCTGAGATATGTTGCTCATAATGTTCGTGAGCTATTGACGTTTGAAGGTTCGAATATTGAAACTCCAACCAACTTTAACACGGTTTTAATTTTAGAGTAATTGCGTCCCAGATCCTCTATAAAGCAAAGTAGCCTATCGCCGTCACAGATTAACAAACTGAGGCAAAACAAGTTGATCAAAGCAGAATCAAGGCGTGATCTGCATTGAATTGCAATGTAGAGTGGGGCATTAATTTCCCGATTCCGTCTTGTTCACATTTATTTGCAGCTAGTCTGTGAATCTATGCGTGACAGTAGACTGTTCGAGATGGCGCAGATTGAAAATGCGCCAGCCTGAATGAGCAAGATGCGCTGTTCTAAGGTCATGAAAAGTAAAAAAAAAAAATATTGTTAATGTCATTCATAAAGGCACACTTTAAAATATTATCAATCACTTAAAAATAAACATACCAGCCTTTATCGTAATGACCCTTCAGTGAGTGTCTGAGAGGGCCATTACCGGAGGAGAGCGCGCGATGATCCAGCAACAGTGTCTCTCTAGTTAACCACAGCTAACTACGCATTAATGTCGTCGCCTTTCCACAGTCACTGTAGATCTAAATACATCTGTACCCTTGGAAAGCTGGGATCCCCCTCTATTAAACAGTAGCCATGTAATTGCGACAACGTTAAAACACATTCTAAGAAAATTCTAATTGACAAATATCTTGCTGTGCATAGATTTCCCCTAAAACATGAATATTTGAGCCTGATACTGTATAAACATGTCTAGTTAGATAACTTGCTGTGAAGTAGCCTGCCTTCTCCAATTGATCCCTGATTCATTAAATGAGGGAATCATTTTATAAAGACAAAAGTATTTGGTTGTGTTGTAATATTTTATATCAAAGGTGGCAACCATCATCCAGGATAGCTACTGGGTGTGCAGGCTTTTGTTCCTGCCCTGCTCTAACTACATTGTAGCCTAAACATCAGCTGCTCAACAGGACCTAGATAGGCAGAAGTTTCAGCGCTGGATCAAAAGCCAAGCCTGCACGTCCAGCAGCTCTTCAGACTAACCGTTCAGTTCTACTTTGTGGGGGTGAAGTGCCTTGATCAAGGGCACAACGGCAGGAGATGGTGGGTCAGCATGGGATCAGACACAGCAGCCTTCCAGTGTCAATCATGGGATCAGACACATCAGCCTTCCAGTGTCAATCATGGGATCAGACACAGCAGCCTTCCAGTATCAATCATGGGATCAGACACAGCAGCCTTCCAGTGTCAATCATGGGATCAGACACATCAGCCTTCCAGTGTCAATCATGGGATCAGACAC
This sequence comes from Salvelinus alpinus, assembly GCF_045679555.1. Taxonomy (NCBI): domain Eukaryota; kingdom Metazoa; phylum Chordata; class Actinopteri; order Salmoniformes; family Salmonidae; genus Salvelinus; species Salvelinus alpinus. Next base: position 1,878,952 of record NC_092087.1, read on the forward strand.
ATCAGCCTTCCAGTGTCAATCATGGGATCAGACACATCAGCCTTCCAGTGTCAATCATGGGATCAGACACAGCAGCCTTCCAGTGTCAATCATGGGATCAGACACAGCAGCCTTCCAGTATCAATCATGGGATCAGACACAGCAGCCTTCCAGTGTCAATCATGGGATCAGACACATCAGCCTTCCAGTATCAATCATGGGATCAGACACATCAGCCTTCCAGTGTCAGTAATGCTTAGTTTTAGGCTATAACAATAGTCATGAAAATGTGTATAAACCCTTAATTAAGAGAGAATAATCAGGAGGTCTCTATAGCATAATGTCATTTGTGAATTTCAGTGAACATAGTTGAATGGACCGACTTGGAAAAAGACAGAGTCAAGAGTAGATGTGATATTCATATGTATTCATTCCTATGTTGTTTTAAATCAAACAGATTGATATGATTTAAAAGACAAATATAGGTTATAGGAGGATTTAAATCACAACTGTTGGCATTTCATCTACATCATCATGTCTCGCGGTGATACGGAAACGATCTGTATTTGATCAGGTAAAGAATCGGTAAATTTGGTCGATTCCGGTTGCTCGATTTCTACCGACAAAAATCTAAAAACGAAAGCTCTAGCTTCTCGGTTAGGAACGTCCCGGGATGCCCGCTGAAACGGCCGCGCCGTTAATGACATTCATTCATCTGCTGCGAGCCATCGAGGACGACCGCTGACGTAACAGATATTACAATGCAACAAGGATACATTTTCTGTTGCTTTCTGAGCGGCGGGATACGACCGGCACCAGGGGGCAGGAAAACTATGATGCACTTCAGGAACGGCGTCGACCTCTGTGATAAATCAGGACGATAACCAACTCAATGCAACATCAGTGGATGATGGACTTCTGGATGTAATTGAATGTCCAGCGGAACTGGCTAGCTTCGGCTTGTGAAAGATCTTCATATTGCATTTTGTTGCAGTAGAGTTCCTGCTGCCCCGTTTCTCTCCCTCCTATCCGACGTTGTTGTCAAAGATCTAACATGGCGACTGTACCAGTATATTGCATCTGCAGATTACCGTACGACGTTACCCAGTTTATGATCGAATGTGATGCATGCAAGGACTGGTTTCACGGAAGGTAATTGCTTGAATATATTGTGGATGTTTTTTTTGTCCGTCCACGTTGTGTTTTGTAGGATAATTTGACCATTTGACAGTTTCTGTTGCACATTCTTTTGTCGACATCTGAATTGCCACAAGAGCGAGGCCGCTTGAAGAAGGCGGAGTTAAATATAGATGACTCGGTTGTGACATTTTTATGAATAGCACTAACATATTGTGGTCAACAATATAGTCATTTAAAGATGAAGGTTTGTTTGGATGATTCCGTTTTCATCCTGGTGTTCCAGCTCTGTCTCATGTGGGTGTCTACATTAACAGTGTTGTGTCGAGGCAGCGAACGGTCGCAGGACACTGGGGGTCTGGATCGGACATTTCCATCTGCATCATTAGGAGCTCGTCCCGCCGTTAACCCAGATAGTACTATCGTGTTTTATGCGTGTTTCTGCTTTAATTGTTTGGCGCCGTTATAAAAGCCTCGAGAAAACGCCAAGTCCTCTGACAGGAGAGTCGTAGCTGACAATAGCCGCTGCCCTCCAGCCAGGCGGGTTGAATAACTGACCGTTGACAGACATTGCAGTGCTGCGTTGCTGTCTACATTTTCTCTGTAAAACGATCGAAATGCTTGAAGATTTTGACAGCGTGTATTTGAAACCAGTTCTATTCTCTCAGGTGTGTCACCAAGCCAGGTTCATCAGTTTAGCCCGCAGATTATAATGGGAGTCTGCCACGTCTTTTGCTTTATTTTAAATGTTGTTTCGATGTCCTTTGTACATTTAATTGCCCAATGCAGGACAATCATCCGTCACTGATCGATCACTTTCTTTTTCGATCACTTATTGCAAACAGGCGTTTTCAAATCAGAAGAAGATATTTACGCGCGTTAACATTAACCCTTTGGTGCAAGACTACAATGTGTCATTCAGTACTACGCTGCCTGCTACAATGTATCATCGGCGGAACGCGGGTAACACGTCTTATCTCAAATCATCGATGCCAGTTGAGCGACGCGTTATTATTCGTGTGAATATCCCGAAACCTGGCCGATACGAGACATATTCAAAGTAATGAAGGTCTAGCAGTAATCCTGGCTTTGATGTGTTTCTGGAGGCTGTCTGTCGTAGCCTGATGATGGCTCATTCGAAATTGTCCCTGGGTTGACACTCCAGTAGCCTAATAACCCAAACGGTCTCCATTATTCCCGCTTCATGCTAGGGGTTAGCCATTACACTCCTTTATTACTATATAGAAAACTATGCATCAACCCGATGTACACTACATTACCAAAAGTATGTGGACACGTGCTCGTCGAAATTCTCATTAGAAAATCATGGTCATTAATATGGAGTTGGTCCCCCTTTGCTGCTGTAACAGCCTCCACTCTTCTGGGAAGGCTTTCCACTAGATGTAGGAACATTGCTGCTATAACAGCCTCCACTCTTCTGGGAAGGCTTTCCACTAGATGTTGGAACATTGCTGCTATAACAGCCTCCACTCTTCTGGGAAGGCTTTCCACTAGATGTAGGAACATTGCTGCTATAACAGCCTCCACTCTTCTGGGAAGGCTTTCCACTAGATGTAGGAACATTGCTGCTATAACAGCCTCCACTCTTCTGGGAAGGCTTTCCACTAGATGTAGGAACATTGCTGCTATAACAGCCGCCACTCTTCTGGGAAGGCTTTCCACTAGATGTTGGAACATTGCTGCTATAACAGCCTCCACTCTTCTGGGAAGGCTTTCCACTAGATGTTGGAACATTGCTGCTATAACAGCCTCCACTCTTCTGGGAAGGCTTTCCACTAGATATTGGAACATTGCTGCTATAACAGCCTCCACTCTTCTGGGAAGGCTTTCCACTAGATGTTGGAACATTGCTGCTATAACAGCCTCCACTCTTCTAGGAAGGCTTTCCAGTAGATGTTGGAACATTGCTGCTATAACAGCCTCCACTCTTCTGGGAAGGCTTTCCACTAGATGTTGGAACATTGCTGCTATAACAGCCTCCACTCTTCTGGAAAGGCTTTCCACTAGATGTTGGAACATTGCTGCTATAACAGCCTCCACTCTTCTAGGAAGGCTTTCCAGTAGATGTTGGAACATTGCTGCTATAACAGCCTCCACTCTTCTGGGAAGGCTTTCCACTAGATATTGGAACATTGCTGCGGGGACTTGCTTCCATTCAGCCACGAGCATTAGTGAGGTTGGGTACTGATGTTAGGTGATTAGACCTGGCTCGCAGTCGGCGTTCCAATTCATCCCGAAGGTGTTCGATGGGGTTGAGGTCAGGGCTCTGTGCAGGCCAGTCAAGTTCTTCCACCGATCTCGACAAACCATTTCTGTATAGACCTCGCTTTGTGCACAGGCACATTGCCATGCTGAAACAGGAAAGGGCCTTCCCCAAACTGTTGCCACAAAGTTGGAAGGACAGAATCATCTAGAATATCACTGTATGCTGTAGTGTTAAGATTTCCCTTCACTGGAACTAAGGGGCCCAAACCATAAAAACAACCCCAGATCATTATTCCGCCACCAAACTTTACAGTTGGCACTATGCACTGGGGCAGGTAGCTTTCTCCTGGCATCCTCCAAACTCAGATTTGTCTGTCGGACTGCCAGATGGTGAAGCATGATTCATCACTCCAGAGAACGTATTTCCACTGCTCCAGAGTCCAATGGCGGCGAGCTTTACACCACTCCAGCCAACGCTTGGCATTGCGCATGGTGACCTTAGGCTTGTGTGCGGCTGCTCGGCCATGGAAACCCATTTCATGAAGCTCCCGACTAACAGTTCTTGTGCTGACGTTGCATCCAGAGGCGGTTTGGAACTCAGTAGTGAGTGTTGCAACCGAGGACAGATGATTTTTACGTGCTTCAGCACTCGGCGGTCCCGTTCTGTGAGCTTGTGTGGCCTACCACTTCGCGGCTGAGCCGTTGTTGCTCCAAGTCGTTTTCACTTCACAATGACATCACTTACAGTTGACGGGGAGGCTCTGAATCTGACGAAGTGACTTTTTGGAATGGTGGCATCCTATGACGGTGCCACGTTGAAAGTCACTGAGCTCTTCAGTAAAGCCATTCTACTGCCAATGTTTGTCTTTGGAGATTGCATGGCTGTGTGCTCAATTTTATACACCTGTCAGCAACGGATATGGCTGAAATAGCAGAATCCACTAATTTGAAGGGGTGTCCACATACTTTTGTATATATAGTGTACCTGCCTGGTAGGGTGCATACTTATAGCTGTATATATAGTGTACCTGCCTGGTAGGGTGCATATTTATAGCTGTATATATAGTGTACCTGCCTAGTAGGGTGCATACTTATAGCTGTATATATAGTGTACCTGCCTGGTAGGGTGCATACTTATAGCTGTATATATAGTGTACCTGCCTGGTAGGGTGCATACTTATAGCTGTATATATAGTGTATCTGCCTGGTAGGGTGCATACTTATAGCTGTATATATAGTGTACCTGCCTGGTAGGGTGCATACTTATAGCTGTATATATAGTGTACCTGCCTGGTAGGGTGCATACTTATAGCTGTATATATAGTGTACCTGCCTGGTAGGGTGCATACTTATAGCTGTATATATAGTGTATCTGCCTGGTAGGGTGCATACTTATAGCTGTATATATAGTGTACCTGCCTGGTAGGGTGCATACTTATAGCTGTATATATAGTGTACCTGCCTGGTAGGGTGCATACTTATAGCTGTATATATAGTGTATCTGCCTGGTAGGGTGCATACTTATAGCTGTATATATAGTGTACCTGCCTGGTAGGGTGCATACTTATAGCTGTATATATAGTGTACCTGCCTGGTAGGGTGCATACTTATAGCTGTATATATAGTGTACCTGCCTGGTAGGGTGCATACTTATAGCTGTATATATAGTGTATCTGCCTGGTAGGGTGCATACTTATAGCTGTATATATAGTGTACCTGCCTGGTAGGGTGCATACTTATAGCTGTATATATAGTGTACCTGCCTGGTAGGGTGCATACTTATAGCTGTATATATAGTGTACCTGCCTGGTAGGGTGCATACTTATAGCTGTATATATAGTGTACCTGCCTGGTAGGGTGCATACTTATAGCTGTATATATAGTGTATCTGCCTGGTAGGGTGCATACTTATAGCTGTATATATAGTGTACCTGCCTGGTAGGAAGATACAGATCCCTCTCCCCTGCTGTCACTCTCCCCATGCTGCCCTCCCCCCATGCTGCCCTCCCCCCATGCTGCCCCTCTCCCCATGCTGCCCCTCCCCCCATGCTGCCCCTCTCCCCATGCTGCCCCTCTCCCCATGCTGCCCCTCTCCCCATGCTGCCCCTCTCCCCATGCTGCCCCTCTCCCCATGCTGTCCCTCTCCCCATGCTGTCCCTGTCCCCATGCTGTCCCTTTCCCCATGCTGTCCCTTTCCCATGCTGTCCCTCTCCCCATGCTGTCCCTGTCCCCATGCTGTCCCTGTCCCCATACTGTCCCTGTCCCCATGCTGTCCCTGTCCCCATGCTGTCCCTGTCCCCATGCTGTCCCTGTCCCCATGCTGTCCCTGTCCCCATGCTGTCCCTCTCCCCATGCTGTCCCTCTCCCCATGCTGTCCCTCTCCCCATGCTGTCCCTGTCCCCATGCTGTCCCTTTCCCCATGCTGTCCCTTTCCCCATGCTGTCCCTCTCCCCTGCTGTCCCTCTCCCCCTGCTGGCTCTCTCCCCATGCTGTCCCTCTCCCCATGCTGTCCCTCTCCCCATGCTGTCCCTCTCCCCATGCTGTCCCTCTCCCCATGCTGCCCCTCTCCCCATGCTGCCCCTCTCCCCATGCTGCCCCTCCTTCTCTCCCATGCTGCCCCTCTCACCATGCTGTCCCTCTCCCCATGCTGCCCTTCTCCCCTGCTGTCCCTCCTCCCTGCTGGCTCTCTCCCCATGCTGGCTCTCTCCCCATGCTGTCCCTCTCCCCATGCTGCCATTCTCCCCTGCTGTCCCTCCTCCCTGCTGGCCCTCTCCCCATGCTGTCCCTCTCCCCATGCTGTCCCTCTCCCCATGCTGTCCCTCCTTCTCTCCATGCTGTCCCTCTCCCCATGCTGTCCCTCTCCCCATGCTGTTCCTCTCCCCATGCTGTCCCTCTCCCCATGATGTCCCTCTCCCCATGCTTTCCCTCTCCCCCTGCTGGCTCTCTCCCCATGCTACCCCTCTCCCCATGCTGTCCCTCTCCCCATGCTGTCCCTCTCCCCATGCTGTCCCTCTCCCCATGCTGTCCCTCTCCCCATGCTGTCCCTGTCCCCATGCTGTCCCTTTCCCCATGCTGTCCCTCTCCCCTGCTGTCCCTCTCCCCCTGCTGGCTCTCTCCCCCTGCTGGCTCTCTCCCCCTGCTGGCTCTCTCCCCCTGCTGGCTCTCTCCCCCTGCTGTCCCTCTCCCCATGCTGTCCCCCTCCCCATGCTGTCCCTCTCCCCATGCTGCCCCTCTCCCCATGCTGCCCCTCCTTCTCTCCCATGCTGCCCCTCTCACCATGCTGTCCCTCTCCCCATGCTGCCCTTCTCCCCTGCTGTCCCTCCTCCCTGCTGGCTCTCTCCCCATGCTGGCTCTCTCCCCATGCTGTCCCTCTCCCCATGCTGTCCCTCTCCCCATGCTGTCCCTCTCCCCATGCTGTCCCTCTCCCCATGCTTTCCCTCTCCCCTGCTGTCCCTCCTCCCTGCTGGCCCTCTCCCCCTGCTGGCCCTCTCCCCCTGCTGGCTCTCTCCCCATGCTGCCCCTCTCCCCATGCTGTCCCTCTCCCCATGCTGTCCCTCTCCCCATGCTGTCCCTCTCCCCATGCTGTCCCTCTCCCCATGCTGTCCCTCTCCCCTGCTGTCCCTCTTCCCTGCTGTCCCTCTTCCCTGCTGTCCCTCTCCCCATGCTGTCCCTCTCCCCATGCTGTCCTTCTTCCCATGCTGTCCCTCTTCCCATGCTGTCCCTCTTCCCATGCTGTCCCTCTTCCCATGCTGCCCCTCTCCCCATGCTGCCCCTCTCCCCATGCTGTCCCTCTCCCCATGCTGTCCCTCTCCCCATGCTGCCCTTCTCCCCATGCTGTCCCTCTTCCCTGCTGTCCCTCTTCCCTGCTGTCCCTCTCCCCATGCTGTCCCTCTCCCCATGCTGTCCTTCTTCCCATGCTGTCCCTCTTCCCATGCTGTCCCTCTTCCCATGCTGCCCCTCTCCCCATGCTGTCCCTCTTCCCATGCTGTCCCTCTTCCATGCTGTCCCTCTTCCATGCTGTCCCTCTTCCATGCTGTCCCTCTTCCATGCTGTCCCTCTTCCATGCTGTCCCTCTCCCCATGCTGCCCCTCTCCCCATGCTGTCCCTCTCCCCATGCTGTCCCTCTCCCCTACTGTCCCTCTCTCCCGGCTCTCCCTCTCTCCCGGCTGTCCCTCTCCCCATGCTGTCCCTCTCCCCATGCTGTCCCTCTCCCCCTGCTGTCCCTCTCCCTCTCCCCTGCTGTCCCTCTCCCCTGCTGTCCTTCTTCCTCTCCCCATGCTGTCTCTCTCCCCATGCTGTCCCTCTCCCCATGCTGTCCTTCTTCCTCTCCCCATGCTGTCTCTCTCGCCATGCTGTCCTTCTTCCTCTCCCCATGCTGGCTCTCTCCCCATGCTGTCCCTCTCCCCATGCTGTCCCTCTCCCCATGCTGTCCCTCTCCCCATGCTGTCCCTCTCCCCATGCTGTCCCTCTCCCCATGCTTTCCCTCTCCCCTGCTGTCCCTCCTCCCTGCTGGCCCTCTCCCCCTGCTGGCCCTCTCCCCCTGCTGGCCCTCTCTCCCCATGCTGTCCCTCTCCCCATGCTGTCCCTCTCCCCATGCTGTCCCTCTCCCCATGCTGTCCCTCTCCCCATGCTGTCCCTCTCCCCATGCTGTCCCTCTCCCCATGCTGTCCCTCTCCCCATGCTGTCCCTCTCCCCTGCTGTCCCTCTTCCCTGCTGTCCCTCTTCCCTGCTGTCCCTCTCCCCATGCTGTCCTTCTTCCCATGCTGTCCCTCTTCCCATGCTGTCCCTCTTCCCATGCTGTCCCTCTTCCCATGCTGCCCCTCTCCCCATGCTGCCCCTCTCCCCATGCTGTCCCTCTCCCCATGCTGTCCCTCTCCCCATGCTGTCCCTCTCCCCATGCTGTCTCTCTCCCCATGCTGTCCCTCTTCCCTGCTGTCCCTCTCCCCATGCTGTCCCTCTCCCCATGCTGTCCTTCTTCCCATGCTGTCCCTCTTCCCATGCTGTCCCTCTTCCCATGCTGCCCCTCTCCCCATGCTGTCCCTCTTCCCATGCTGTCCCTCTTCCATGCTGTCCCTCTTCCATGCAGTCCCTCTTCCATGCAGTCCCTCTTCCATGCAGTCCCTCTTCCATGCAGTCCCTCTTCCATGCTGTCCCTCTTCCATGCTGTCCCTCTTCCATGCTGTCCCTCTTCCATGCTGTCCCTCTCCCCTACTGTCCCTCTCCCCATGCTGTCCTTCTTCCCATGCTGTCCTTCTTCCCATGCTGTCCCTCTTCCCTGCTGTCCCTCTTCCCATGCTGTCCCTCTTCCCATGCTGTCCCTCTTCCCATGCTGTCCCTCTTCCATGCTGTCCCTCTTCCCTGCTGTCCCTCTCTCCCCTACTGTCCCTCTCTCCCGGCTGTCCCTCTCTCCCTGATGTCCCTCTCCCCCTGCTGTCCCTCTCCCTCTCCCCTGCTGTCCCTCTCCCCTGCTGTCCTTCTTCCTCTCCCCATGCTGTCTCTCTCCCCATGCTGTCCCTCTCCCCATGCTGTCCTTCTTCCTCTCCCCATGCTGTCTCTCTCGCCATGCTGTCCTTCTTCCTCTCCCCATGCTGTCTCTCTCCCCTGCTGTCCCTCTCCCCTGCTGTCAAATTGTATTTGTCACATGCAGAATACAACAGGTTTAGACCTTGGTGAAATGCTGACTTACAAGCCCTTAACCAACAATGCAGTTCAAGAAATAGAGTTAAGAAAATATTTACTAAATAAACTAAAGTAAAAGATTAAATAAATAGTAACACAATAAAATAACAATGCAGTTTGAGAAATAGAGTTGTAGGCTATATATGAGGGGTATATACAGGGGTACCAGTACTGAGTCAATGTGCGGGTGGGGGTACAGGTTAGTCGAGGTAGATTGTACGTCTAGGTCGGGGTAAAGGGGTTCTGTATAGATAATACACAGACTGTAACAGCAGACTGTACCATATATCAAATCAAATGTATTTATAAAGCCCTTCTTACATCAGCTGATGTCTCAAATATATCTGTATAGATCCAGACTGCTGTATAGATCCAGACTGTGCTGTATAGATCCAGACTGTACCATATAGCTGTATAGATCCAGACTGTACCATGTAGCTGTATAGATCCAGACTGCTGTATAGATCCAGACTGTACCATATAGCTGTATAGATCCAGACTGTACCATATAGCTGTATAGATCCAGACTGTACCATATAGCTGTATAGATCCAGACTGTACCGTATAGCTGTATAGATCCAGACTGTACCATATAGCTGTATAGATCCAGACTGTACCATATAGCTGTATAGATCCAGACTGTACCGTATAGCTGTATAGATCCAGACTGTACCGTATAGCTGTATAGATCCTGACTGTACCGTGTAGCTGTATAGATCCAGACTGTACCGTATAGCTGTATAGATCCAGACTGTACCATATAGCTGTATAGATCCAGACTGTACCATATAGCTGTATAGATCCAGACTGTACCATATAGCTGTATAGATCCAGACTGTACCGTATAGCTGTATAGATCCAGACTGTACCGTATAGCTGTATAGATCCAGACTGTACCGTATAGCTGTATAGATCCAGACTGTACCGTATAGCTGTATAGATCCAGACTGTACCGTATAGCTGTATAGATCCAGACTGTACCATATAGCTGTATAGATCCAGACTGTACCGTATAGCTGTATAGATCCAGACTGTACCGTATAGCTGTATAGATCCAGACTGTACCATATAGCTGTATAGATCCAGACTGTACCATATAGCTGTATAGATCCAGACTGTACCATATAGCTGTATAGATCCAGACTGTACCGTATAGCTGTATAGATCCAGACTGTACCATATAGCTGTATAGATCCAGACTGTACCATATAGCTGTATAGATCCAGACTGTACCATATAGCTGTATAGATCCAGACTGTACCGTATAGCTGTATAGATCCAGACTGTACCGTATAGCTGTATAGATCCAGACTGTACCGTATAGCTGTATAGATCCAGACTGTACCGTATAGCTGTATAGATCCAGACTGTACCATATAGCTGTATAGATCCAGACTGTACCATATAGCTGTATAGATCCAGACTGTACCGTATAGCTGTATAGATCCAGACTGTACCGTATAGCTGTATAGATCCATGACTGTACCGTGATAGCTGTATAGATCCAGACTGTACCGTATAGCTGTATAGATCCAGACTGTACCATATAGCTGTATAGATCCAGACTGTACCATATAGCTGTATAGATCCAGACTGTACCGTATAGCTGTATAGATCCAGACTGTACCGTATAGCTGTATAGATCCAGACTGTACCGTATAGCTGTATAGATCCAGACTGTACCGTATAGCTGTATAGATCCAGACTGTACCGTATAGCTGTATAGATCCAGACTGTACCATATAGCTGTATAGATCCAGACTGTACCATATAGCTGTATAGATCCAGACTGTACCGTATAGCTGTATAGATCCAGACTGTACCGTATAGCTGTATAGATCCAGACTGTACCGTATAGCTGTATAGATCCAGACTGTACCGTATAGCTGTATAGATCCAGACTGTACCGTATAGCTGTATAGATCCAGACTGTACCGTATAGCTGTATAGATCCAGACTGTACCGTATAGCTGTATAGATCCAGACTGTACCGTATAGCTGTATAGATCCAGACTGTACCGTATAGCTGTATAGATCCAGACTGTACCGTATAGCTGTATAGATCCAGACTGTACCGTATAGCTGTATAGATCCAGACTGTACCGTATAGCTGTATAGATCCAGACTGTACCGTATAGCTGTATAGATCCAGACTGTACCGTATAGCTGTATAGATCCAGACTGTACCGTATAGCTGTATAGATCCAGACTGTACCATATAGCTGTATAGATCCAGACTGTACCGTATAGCTGTATAGATCCAGACTGTACCATATAGCTGTATAGATCCAGACTGTACCATATAGCTGTATAGATCCAGACTGTACCTATAGCTGTATAGATCCAGACTGTACCGTATAGCTGTATAGATCCAGACTGTACCATATAGCTGTATAGATCCAGACTGTACCGTATAGCTGTATAGATCCAGACTGTACCGTATAGCTGTATAGATCCAGACTGTACCGTATAGCTGTATAGATCCAGACTGTACCGTATAGCTGTATAGATCCAGACTGTACCGTATAGCTGTATAGATCCAGACTGTACCATATAGCTGTATAGATCCAGACTGTACCATATAGCTGTATAGATCCAGACTGTACCATGTAGCTGTATAGATCCAGACTGTACCATATAGCTGTATAGATCCAGACTGTACCGTATAGCTGTATAGATCCAGACTGTACCGTATAGCTGTATAGATCCAGACTGTACCGTATAGCTGTATAGATCCAGACTGTACCGATGATAGCTGTATAGATCCAGACTGTACCATATAGCTGTATAGATCCAGACTGTACCGTATAGCTGTATAGATCCAGACTGTACCGTATAGCTGTATAGATCCAGACTGTACCATGTAGCTGTATAGATCCAGACTGTACCATGTAGCTGTATAGATCCAGACTGTACCGTATAGCTGTATAGATCCAGACTGTACCGTATAGCTGTATAGATCCAGACTGTACCGTATAGCTGTATAGATCCAGACTGTACCATATAGCTGTATAGATCCAGACTGTACCATATAGCTGTATAGATCCAGACTGTACCATATAGCTGTATAGATCCAGACTGTACCGTATAGCTGTATAGATCCAGACTGTACCGTATAGCTGTATAGATCCAGACTGTACCGTATAGCTGTATAGATCCAGACTGTACCATATAGCTGTATAGATCCAGACTGTACCGTATAGCTGTATAGATCCAGACTGTACCATATAGCTGTATAGATCCAGACTGTACCGTATAGCTGTATAGATCCAGACTGTACCATATAGCTGTATAGATCCAGACTGTACCATATAGCTGTATAGATCCAGACTGTACCATATAGCTGTATAGATCCAGACTGTACCGTATAGCTGTATAGATCCTGACTGTACCGTATAGCTGTATAGATCCAGACTGTACCGTATAGCTGTATAGATCCAGACTGTACCGTATAGCTGTATAGATCCAGACTGTACCGTATAGCTGTATAGATCCAGACTGTACCGTATAGCTGTATAGATCCAGACTGTACCGTATAGCTGTATAGATCCAGACTGTACCGTATAGCTGTATAGATCCAGACTGTACCATATAGCTGTATAGATCCAGACTGTACCATATAGCTGTATAGATCCAGACTGTACCATATAGCTGTATAGATCCAGACTGTACCATATAGCTGTATAGATCCAGACTGTACCGTATAGCTGTATAGATCCAGACTGTACCGTATAGCTGTATAGATCCAGACTGTACCGTATAGCTGTATAGATCCAGACTGTACCGTATAGCTGTATAGATCCAGACTGTACCGTATAGCTGTATAGATCCAGACTGTACCGTATAGCTGTATAGATCCAGACTGTACCGTATAGCTGTATAGATCCAGACTGTACCGTATAGCTGTATAGATCCAGACTGTACCGTATAGCTGTATAGATCCAGACTGTACCGTATAGCTGTATAGATCCAGACTGTACCATATAGCTGTATAGATCCAGACTGTACCATATAGCTGTATAGATCCAGACTGTACCGTATAGCTGTATAGATCCAGACTGTACCGTATAGCTGTATAGATCCAGACTGTACCATATAGCTGTGGATAGAACAAGTATTTGATACACTGTACAATTTTGCAGATTTTCCAGACTGTACCATATAGCATGTAGAGGTCTGTAATTTGTATCATAGGTACACTTCAACTGTGAGAGAAGGAATCTAAAACAAAAATCCAGAAAATCACATTGTATGATTTTTAAGTAATTAATTTGCATTTTATTGCATGACATAAGTATTTGATACATCAGAAAAGCAGAACTGAATATTTGGTACAGAAACCTTAGTTTGCAATTACAGAGATCATACGTTTCCTGTAGTTCTTGACCAGGTTTGCACACACTGCAGCAGGGATTTTGGCCCACTCCTCCATACAGACCTTCTCCAGATCCTTCAGGTTTCGGGGCTGTCGCTGGGCAATACGGACTTTCGGCTCCCTCCAAAGATTTTCTATTGGGTTCAGGTCTGGAGACTGGCTAGGCCACTCCAGGACCTTGAGATGCTTCTTACGGAGCCACTCCTTAGTTGCCCTGGCTGTGTGTTTTGGGTCGTTGTCATGCTGGAAGACCCAGCCACGACCCATCTTCAATGCTCTTACTGAGGGAAGGAGGTTGTTGGTCAAGATCTCGCGATACATGGCCCCATCCATCCTCCCCTCAATACGGTGCAGTCGTCCTGTCCCCTTTGCAGAAAAGCATCCCCAAAGAATGATGTTTCCACCTCCATGCTTCACGGTTGGGATGGTGTTCTTGGGGTTGTACTCATCCTTCTATTCCTCCAAACACGGCGAGTGGAGTTTAGAGCAAAAAGCTCTATTTTTGTCTCATCAGACCACATGACCTTCTCCCATTCCTCCTCTGGATCATCCAGATGGTCATTGGCAAACTTCAGACGGGCCTGGACATGCGCTGGCTTGAGCAGGGGGACCTTGCGTGCGCTGCAGGATTTTAATCCATGACGGCGTAGTGTGTTACTAATGGTTTTCTTTGAGACTGTGGTCCCAGCTCTCTTCAGGTCATTGACCAGGTCCTGCCGTGTAGTTCTGGGCTGATCCCTCACATTCCTCATGATCATTGATGCCCCACGAGGTGAGATCTTGCATGGAGCCCCAGACCGAGGGTGATTGACCGTCATCTTGAACTTCTTCCATTTTCTAATAATTGTGCCAACAGTTGTTGCCTTCTCACCAAGCTGCTTGGCTATTGTCCTGTAGCCCATCCCAGCCGTGTACAGGTCTACAATTTATCCCTGATGTCCTTACACAGCTCTCTGGTCTTGGCCATTGTGGAGAGGTTGGAGTCTGTTTGATTGAGTGTGTGGACAGGTGTCTTTTATACAGGTAACGAGTTCAAACAGGTGCAGTTAATACAGGTAATGAGTGGAGAACAGGAGTGCTTCTTAAAGAAAAACTAACAGGTCTGTGAGAGCCGGAATTCTTACTGGTTGGTAGGTGATCAAATACTTATGTCATGCAATAAAATGCAAATTAATTACTTAAAAATCATACAATGTGATTTTCTGGATTTTTGTTTTAGATTCCGTCTCTCACAGTTGAAGTGTACCTATGATAAAAATGACAGACCTCTACATGCTTTGTAAGTAGGAAAACCTGCAAAATCGGCAGTGTATCAAATACTTGTTCTCCCCACTGTAGCTGTATAGATCCAGACTGTACCATGTAGCTGTATAGATCTAGACTGTACCATATAGCTGTATAGATCCAGACAGTACCATGTAGCTGTATAGATCCAGACTGTACCATATAGCTGTATAGATCCAGACTGTACCATATAGCTGTATAGATCCAGACTGTACCGTATAGCTGTATAGATCCAGACTGTACCGTATAGCTGTATAGATCCAGACTGTACCATATAGCTGTATAGATCCAGACTGTACCGTATAGCTGTATAGATCCAGACTGTACCATATAGCTGTATAGATCCAGACTGTACCATATAGCTGTATAGATCCAGACTGTACCGTATAGCTGTATAGATCCAGACTGTACCATATAGCTGTATAGATCCAGACTGTACCGTATAGCTGTATAGATCCAGACTGTACCATATAGCTGTATAGATCCAGACTGTACCGTATAGCTGTATAGATCCAGACTGTACCGTATAGCTGTATAGATCCAGACTGTACCGTATAGCTGTATAGATCCAGACTGTACCGTATAGCTGTATAGATCCAGACTGTACCGTATAGCTGTATAGATCCAGACTGTACCGTATAGCTGTATAGATCCAGACTGTACCGTATAGCTGTATAGATCCAGACTGTACCGTATAGCTGTATAGATCCAGACTGTACCGTATAGCTGTATAGATCCAGACTGTACCGTATAGCTGTATAGATCCAGACTGTACCATATAGCTGTATAGATCCAGACTGTACCGTATAGCTGTATAGATCCAGACTGTACCGTATAGCTGTATAGATCCAGACTGTACCGTATAGCTGTATAGATCCAGACTGTACCATATAGCTGTATAGATCCAGACTGTACCGTATAGCTGTATAGATCCAGACTGTACCATATAGCTGTATAGATCCAGACTGTACCGTATAGCTGTATAGATCCAGACTGTACCGTATAGCTGTATAGATCCAGACTGTACCGTATAGCTGTATAGATCCAGACTGTACCGTATAGCTGTATAGATCCAGACTGTACCATATAGCTGTATAGATCCAGACTGTACCATATAGCTGTATAGATCCAGACTGTACCATATAGCTGTATAGATCCAGACTGTACCATATAGCTGTATAGATCCAGACTGTATCGTATAGCTGTATAGATCCAGACTGTACCGTATAGCAGTATAGATCCAGACTGTACCGTATAGCTGTATAGATCCAGACTGTACCATATAGCTGTATAGATCCAGACTGTACCATATAGCTGTATAGATCCAGACTGTACCATATAGCTGTATAGATCCAGACGTATAGCTGTATAGATCCAGACTGTACCATATAGCTGTATAGATCTAGACTGTACCATATAGCTGTATAGATCCAGACTGTACCATATAGCTGTATAGATCCAGACTGTACCATATAGCTGTATAGATCCAGACTGTACCATATAGCTGTATAGATCCAGACTGTACCATATAGCTGTATAGATCCAGACTGTACCATATAGCTGTATAGATCCAGACTGTACCATATAGCTGTATAGATCCAGACTGTACCATATAGCTGTATAGATCCAGACTGTACCATATAGCTGTATAGATCCAGACTGTACCGTATAGCTGTATAGATCCAGACTGTACCGTATAGCTGTATAGATCCAGACTGTACCGTATAGCTGTATAGATCCAGACTGTACCGTATAGCTGTATAGATCCAGACTGTACCATATAGCTGTATAGATCCAGACTGTACCATATAGCTGTATAGATCCAGACTGTACCGTATAGCTGTATAGATCCAGACTGCCATGCTGTATAGATCCAGACTGTACCATATAGCTGTATAGATCCAGACTGTACCATGTAGCTGTATAGATCCAGACTGTACCATATAGCTGTATAGATCCAGACTGTACCATATAGCTGTATAGATCCAGACTGTACCATATAGCTGTATAGATCCAGACTGTACCGTATAGCTGTATAGTTCCAGACTGTACCATGTAGCTGTATAGATCCAGACTGTACCATGTACACCACCAGTCAAATGTTTGGACACACCTACTCATTCTTTATTTGTACTGTTTTCTGCGTTGTGGAATAATATTGATGTACTATACCATGTGGAATCATGTAGTAACCAAAAAAGTGTTGAACATATCAAAATAGATTTTATATTTGCAATTCTTCAAGTTAGCCACCCTTTGCCTTGATAACAGCTTTGCACACTCTTGGCATTCTCTCAACCAGCTTCATGAGTTAGTCACCTGGAATGCGTTTCCAAACGTCTTGAAGGAGTTCCCACATATGCTCAGCACTTGTTGACTGCTTTTCCTTCACTCTGCGGTCCAATGTAAATGTGATATTTCCTTTTTTTTTTTATACAATTGCAAAAATTTCTGAATAATAATAGACTGGTTATCATAGACTGGTTAGACTGTAAACTCTCCTTCCAGACTCATATTAAGCATCTCCAATCCAAATTCAATCTAGAATCGGCTTCCTGTTTCGTAACAAAGCATCCTTCACTCATGCTGCCAAACATACCCTTGTAAAACTGACCATCCTACCGATCCTTGACTTCGGCGATGTAATTTACAAAATAGCCTCCAACACTCTACTCAACAAATTGGATGCAGTCTATCACAGTGCCATCCGTTTTGTCACCAAAGCCCCATATACCACCCACCACTGCGACCTGTATGCTCTCGTTGGCTGGTCCTCGCTTCATACTCGTCGCCAAACCCACTGGCTCCAGGTCATCTACAAGTCTTTGCTAGGTAAAGCCCCGCCTTATCTCAGCTCACTGGTCACCATAGCAGCACCCACCTGTAGCACGCGCTCCAGCAGGTATATCTCACTGGTCACCCCAAGTCAATTCCTACTTTGGCCGCCTTTCCTTACAGTTCTCTGCTGCCAATGACTGGAACGAATTGCAAAAATCTCTGAAGCTGGAGACTCATATCTCCCTCACTAACTTTAAACATCAGCTGTCAGAGCAGCTCACAGATCACTGCACCTGTACATAGCACATCTGTAAATAGCCCATCCAACTACCTCATCCCCATACTGTATTTATTTTATTTATTTTGCACCCCAGTATCTCTACTTGCACACTCATCTTCTGCACATCTACCATTCCAGTGTTTAATTGCTATATTGTAATTACTTCGCCACCACGGCCTATTTATTGCCTTACCTCCCTAATCTTACCTCATTTGCACACACTGTATATATATTTATTCTATTGTGTTATTGACTGTATGTTTGTTTAACTCATATGTAACTCTGTGTTGTTGTTTGTGTTGCACTGCTTTGCTTTATCTTGGCCAGGTCGCAGTTGTAAATGAGAACTTGTTCTCAACTGGCCTACCTGGTTAAATAAAGGTTGAAATAAAAAATAAAATAAATACAAATCATTATGGGGTATTGTGTGTAGATTGATGAGGGGGGAAACAATTTAATCAATTTAAGAACAAGGCTGTAACGTAACAAAATCCAGAAAAAGTCAAGGGGTCTGAATTCTTTCCCAATGCACTGTAGTCAAGCATACTGCTATTGGCTAAAGGCACACGAAGCATACTGCTATTGGCTAAAGGCACACGAAGCATACTGCTATTGGCTAAAGGCACACGAAGCATACTGCTATTGGCTAAAGGCACACGAAGCATACTGCTATTGGCTAAAGGCACACGAAGCATACTTCTATTGGCTAAAGGCACACGAAGCATACTGCTATTGGCTAAAGGCACACACAGCATACTGCTATTGGCTAAAGGCACACACAGCATACTGCTATTGGCTAAAGGCACACACAGCATACTGCTATTGGCTAAAGGCACACGAAGCATACTGCTATTGGCTAAAGGCACACGAAGCATACTGCTATTGGCTAAAGGCACACGAAGCATACTGCTATTGGCTAAAGGCACACGAAGCATACTGCTATTGGCTAAAGGCACACGAAGCATACTGCTATTGGCTAAAGGCACACGAAGCATACTGCTATTGGCTAAAGGCACACGAAGCATACTGCTATTGGCTAAAGGCACACGAAGCATACTGCTATTGGCTAAAGGCACACGAAGCATACTGCTATTGGCTAAAGGCACACGAAGCATACTGCTATTGGCTAAAGGCACACGAAGCATACTGCTATTGGCTAAAGGCACACGAAGCATACTGCTATTGGCTAAAGGCACACACAGCATGCTGCTATTGGCTAAAAGCACACACAGCATGCTGCTATTGGCTAACAGACACATGGTTATGGGCGATTCCATGGTAACAGGGTGATGCTGAGTCTCACTTTTTCACTTTAAAATGTATCCCAATCAAAAACCATTGATTGCAAAGTTGAACAAAGCATACACCTATATGCAGAAGTCTACTTTAAACAGTTACCACTGAACATGCTCCTGAAACACATTTAGGATCAGTCCAGATGTATGTCTCACTAACACAATTACAGTCAAATCTCCTTCAACTCTCAACTCACATTCAGAGATAACCTCCTTCAACTCTCAACTCACATTCAGAGATAATCTCCTTCAACTCTCAACTCACATTCAGAGATAATCTCCTTCAACTCTCAACTCACATTCAGAGATAATCTCCTTCAACTCACATTCAGAGATAATCTCCTTCAACTCACATTCAGAGATAATCTCCTTCAACTCACATTCAGAGATAATCTCCTTCAACTCACATTCAGAGATAATCTCCCTCAACTCACATTCAGAGATAATCTCCTTCAACTCACATTCAGAGATAATCTCCTTCAACTCACATTCAGAGATAATCTCCTTCAACTCACATTCAGAGATAATCTCCTTCAACTCACATTCAGAGATAATCTCCTTCAACTCACATTCAGAGATAATCTCCTTCAACTCACATTCAGAGATAATCTCCTTCAACTCACATTCAGAGATAATCTCCTTCAACTCACATTCAGAGATAATCTCCTTCAACTCACATTCAGAGATAATCTCCTTCAACTCACATTCAGAGATAATCTCCTTCAACTCACATTCAGAGATAATCTCCTTCAACTCACATTCAGAGATAATCTCCTTCAACTCACATTCAGAGATAATCTCCTTCAACTCACATTCAGAGATAATCTCCTTCAACTCACATTCAGAGATAATCTCCTTCAACTCACATTCAGAGATAATCTCCTTCAACTCACATTCAGAGATAATCTCCTTCAACTCACATTCAGAGATAATCTCCTTCAACTCACATTCAGAGATAATCTCCTTCAACTCACATTCAGAGATAATCTCCTTCAACTCACATTCAGAGATAATCTCCTTCAACTCACATTCAGAGATAATCTCCTTCAACTCACATTCAGAGATAATCTCCTTCAACTCACATTCAGAGATAATCTCCTTCAACTCACATTCAGAGATGTCTGCAGAAAGAATGTCAGCTATGACGTCATAGTTAGAAAACATCTCGTTTGGTTGTTGAACTACAGTGGATCAACACCCGGTAACGTAATAACGGTAACAGAATGACATCGTGGGTCCATCTGTACTATACAGAAATGAGCCATTATGAATGTCATTCTCTTCGTGGTGATGTATCCTGAATAGGTTCACAAAGGTAGAAACATTTAATATGCTCCTTTGCATGTCTGGCTATTATTCTAATGAACTCCGCCCCCAAACAAGACCACAATTGAGACCACAATCATAGATTGGATCTATATTTCAGAAGTTTGGACATCACAGTAGAGTATATTACTGTTCTGAGCTCTACTGAACTACACTCTACTATACTGTGCTCTTTCCATGACAGACCGACCAGGTGAATCCAGGTGAAGATATGATTATTGATGTCACCTGTTGAATCCACTTTACCCAGTGTAGATGAAGGGGAGGAGACAGGTTAAAGATGGATTTATAAGTCTCGAGACATTTATCCTTTATTTAACTAGGCAAGTCAGTTAAGAACAAATTCTTATTTTCAATGACGGCCTAGGAATAGTGGGTTAACTGCCTTGTTCAGGGGTAGAACGACAGATTTTTATCTTGTCAGCTCGGGGATTCGATCCAGCAACCTTTCAGTTACTGGCCCAACTCTCTAACCTCAAGGCTACCTGCCTCCCCAGACCTGGATAGTGTATGTGTGCCATTCAGATTGAAGTTCCTTTGAACGGGGTATGGTGACAGGCGCACCAGTTTGAGTGTCAAGAACGGCAACGCTGCTGAGTTTTTCACCATCTACAGTTTCCTGTGTGTATTAAGAATGGTCCACCACCCAAAGGACATCCATCCAACTTGACACAACTGTGGAAAGAATTGGAGTCCACATGGGCCAGCATTCCTGTGGAACGCTTTGGACAGTTGTAGAGTCCATATCCCGACGAATTGAGGCTGTTCTGAGGGTAAAGGGGGGTGCAACTCAATATTAGGAAGGTGTTCCTAATGTTTTGTACACTCAGTGTATCGTGTTGGTTTTAGTTGGCAGGGGTCTTTACGTCAACATGAATGTGTTTTGATGTATTTCTGATACCTTTTAATACTTTCTCTGGTAGATGTTTTTCAATATCCCTTTTCCATCTGTTTATCCAGAAATCAAAGCCTTCACACATTTCTCATTTTTAGGATGGAAAATTGTAGGTTCTTAGCTTTCATTTGACACCAAATTTGATATACTCCTAAAAACTTCACATATTGGTACTCATGGGTCCTTTTACATGCAAAGGACCTGATTTAACAAAGCAGACTGTATTGGCACATGGTTATTCGTTCTGCAGGCCAGGGGGAGTTCTGATGGGAGCCAGGTTATTGGTTATTATTGGAATCCAACAGGAAAATCAGAGGAGTTGGTGCAATGATACGGAGACATGTAGTCTGTGTTTCAGCCGTGTCCATGTAGTCTGTGTTTCAGCCGTGTCCATGTAGTCTGTGTTTCAGCCGTGTCCATGTAGTCTGTGTTTCTCTGTTTCAGCCGTGTTCATGTAGTCTGGGTTTCAGCCGTGTTCATGTAGTCTGTGTTTCAGCCGTGTCCATGTAGTCTGTGTTTCTCTGTTTCAGCCGTGTTCATGTAGTCTGTGTTTCAGCCGTGTTCATGTAGTCAGTGTTTCAGCCGTGTTCATGTAGTCTGTGTTTCAGCCGTGTTCATGTAGTCAGTGTTTCAGCCGTGTTCATGTAGTCTGTGTTTCAGCCGTGTCCATGTAGTCTGTGTTTCAGCCGTGTCCATGTAGTCTGTTTCAGCCGTGTCCATGTAGTCTGTGTTTCAGCCGTGTCCATGTAGTCTGTGTTTCAGCTGTGTCCATGTAGTCAGTGTTTCAGCCGTGTCCATGTAGTCTGTGTTTCTCTCTGTTTCAGCCGTGTCCATGTAGTCTGTGTTTCAGCTGTGTCCATGTAGTCTGTGTTTCAGCCGTGTCCATGTAGTCGGTGTTTCAGCTGTGTCCATGTAGTCTGTGTTTCAGCCGTGTCCATGTAGTCTGTGTTTCTCTTTGTTTCAGCCGTGTCCATGTAGTCAGTGTTTCAGCTGTGTCCATGTAGTCTGTGTTTCAGCCGTGTCCATGTAGTCTGTGTTTCAGCCGTGTCCATGTAGTCTGTGTTTCAGCCGTGTCCATGTAGTCAGTGTTTCAGCTGTGTCCATGTAGTCAGTGTTTCAGCTGTGTCCATGTAGTCTGTGTTTCAGCCGTGTCCATGTAGTCTGTGTTTCAGCCGTGTCCATGTAGTCTGTGTTTCAGCCGTGTCCATGTAGTCTGTGTTTCAGCCGTGTCCATGTAGTCTGTGTTTCAGCCGTGTCCATGTAGTCTGTCTTTCAGCCGTGTCCATGTAGTCAGTGTGTCAGCTGTGTCCATGTAGTCTGTGTTTCAGGTGTGTCCATGTAGTCTGTGTTTCAGCCGTGTTCATGTAGTCTGTGTTTCTCTTTGTTTCAGCCGTGTCCACGTAGTCTGTGTTTCAGGTCGGTCCACGTAGTCTGTGTTTATCTCTGTTTCAGCTGTGTTTCTCTCTGTTTCAGCCGTGTCCATGTAGTCAGTGTTTCTCTGTGTTTCAGCCGTGTCCATGTAGTCTGTGTTTCAGCCGTGTCCATGTAGTCAGTGTTTCTCTGTTTCAGCCGTGTCCATGTAGTCAGTGTTTCTCTGTGTTTCAGCCGTGTCCATGTAGTCAGTGTTTCAGCCGTGTCCATGTAGTCAGTGTTTCAGCCGTGTCCATGTAGTCAGTGTTTCAGCCGTGTCCATGTAGTCAGTGTTTCTCTCTGTTTCAGCTGTGTTATTGTTCCAGCTAGGGTTGGGCAATATTACGATTATTATTTGTTATTTTGGAATAACCTAAAAACATGAGAGCCTAATGTTATAATAAGAGAGGTAGAACAAACAATAGCAAGATATGATTATTGATTTATTACTACCACCACACTGCTGTTCAGTGATTATTGATTACCATTAGTATTTTATCTATTGATCATGCTGGTCACTGCATGTGTAAAGTATTCAGACCTCTTCACTTTTCTACATATAGTTTTTCCCTCATAAACACAAAACCCCATAATGACAAAGCAAAAACAGGTTTTCAGAAATTTGTGCGAATATATAATTTATTTTTAAATATAACATTTACATAAGTATTCAGACCCTTTACTCAGCACTTTGTTAAAGCACCTTTGGCAGCGATTACAGCCTCGAGTCTTCTTGGGTATGATGCTACAAGCTTGACACATCTGTATTTGGGGTGTTTATCCCATTCTTCTTTCCCTCAATCCTGACTAGTCTCCCAGTCACTGCAGCTGAAAAACATCCCCACAGCATGACGCTGCCACCACCATGCTTCACCGTAGAGTGAATCCGTAAACCTGGTGCCAGGTTTCCTCCAGACGTGACGCTTGGCATTCAGGCCAAAGAGTTCAATCTTGGTTTCATCAGACCAGAGAATCTTGTTTCTCACGGTCTGAGAGTCCTTTAGGTGCCTTTTGGCAAACTCTAAGCGGGCTGTCGTGTGCCTTTTACTGAGGAGTGGATTCCGTTTGGCCACTCTACCATAAAGGCCTGATTGGTGGAGTGCTGCAGCAATAGCTGTCCTTCTGGAACGTTCTCCCATCTCCACAGAGGAACTCTGGAGCTCTGTCAGAGTGACCATCAGGTTCTTGGTCACCTCCCTGATCAAGGTCCTTCTCCAATTTCTCATGTTTGGCTGGGCGACCAGCTCTAGGAAGAGTCTTGGTGGTTCCAAACTTCTTCCATTTAAGAACGATGGAGGACACTGTGTTCTTGGGGACCTTTAATGCTGCAGAAATGTTTTGGTTCCCTTCCCCAGATCTGTGCCTCGACACAATCCTGTCTCGGAGCTCCACATACAATTCCTTTGACCTCATGGCTTGGTTTTTGCTCTGACATGCACTGTCAACTGTGGGACATTTATATAGACAGATGTGTGTGCCTTTCCAAATCATGTCCAATCAATTGACTTTACTACAGGTGGAATCCAATCAAGTTGTAGAAACATCTCAAGGATGATCAATAGAAACAGGATGCACCTGAGCTCAATTTCGAGTCTCATAGTAAAGGGTCAGAATACTTATGGAGATAAGGTATTTCTATTTTTTATTATTAGTACATTTGCTAACATTTCTAAAAACATGTTTTCACTTTGTCATTATGGGGTATTGTGTGTAGATTGATGAGGAAACAAATAAATGTTATCCATTTTAGAATAAGGCTGTAAAGTAACAAAATGTGGAAAAAGTCAAGGGGTCTGAATACTTTCCGAATGCCCTGTATATGCTATCATTAGTATATTACCATTGTATTAATATATTCCTGCTACCAGCCTCTTCTCAGCCCTGTTTACATGACACTCACCACACACACACACACACACACACACACACACACACACACACACACACACACACACACACACACACACACACACACACACACACACACCACATATGCTGTTTATTATTATTATTTATTCTGCTACCAGTCACTCTCTCCTACTCCCTCCATGTATGTACATATCTTCCACAAATACTCCAGTATCCCTGCACATTGTACATTTACATTGTATATAGCTTCCTGTTTTATTTGTTATTTCTTGTGTTTTTTCAACATTATTTTCCTGTTAGTTATACTTTTTAATATTGAATACTGCACTGTTGGGTAGGGCTTGAAATTAAAGCATTTTACTGCACTGTTGGGTAGGGCTTGAAATTAAAGCATTTTACTGCACTGTTGGGTAGGGCTTGAAATTAAAGCATTTTACTGCACTGTTGGGTAGGGCTTGAAATTAAAGCATTTTACTGCACTGTTGGGTAGGGCTTGAAATTAAAGCATTTTACTGCACTGTTGGGTAGGGCTTGAAATTAAAGCATTTTACTGCACTGTTGGGTAGGGCTTGAAATTAAAGCATTTTACTGCGCTGTTGGGTAGGGCTTGAAATCAAAGCATTTTACTATGCATGTGAAAAAATAAAAACTTCACTTGAAGATAGAAACATTGAAGGAGTAGTTTGAACATTACAGTTGAGCAAAGCTTCTTCTAGTATAGAAATGATGCATCCCCCCTCCTTGCCCAACTTGGTCTCAGAGCATTTTGTATTATTCTGTACGTAAATCAGAGACACTCCATTTTGTGTGATAATGTTTTGTTTCTTATGGTATGTATTAGTTTGTGGATGTCCATCACCCATTTCATATGAGGTTACAAATTATAATTCGTATTATATTGTACGAATTTTCAAAACGTACAGTATGTTATGAATTTGCTAAACGTATGATATGGTACAAATTCTGTCTAGGTGGCTAACGTTAACGTTAGCGTTAAATCAAATCAAATCAAATTTTATTTGTCACATACACATGGTTAGCAGATGTTAATGCGAGTGTAGTGAAATGCTTGTGCTTCTAGTTCCGACAATGCAGTAATAACCAACAAGTAATCTAACCTAACAATTCCACAACTACTACCTTATACACACACACAAGTGTAAAGGGATAAAGAATATGTACATAAAGATATATGAATGAGTGATGGTACAGAACGGCATAGGCAAGATGCAGTAGATGGTATAGAGTACAGTATATACATATACATATGACATGAGTAATGTAGGGTATGTAAACATTATATTAAGTGGCATTGATTAAAGTGGCTAGTGATACATTTTTACATAATTTCCATCAATTCCCATTATTAAAGTGGCTGGAGTTGAGTCAGTATGTTGGCAGCAGCCACTCGATGTTAGTTGTGGCTGTTTAACAGTCTGATGGCCTTGAGATAGAAGCTGTTTTTCAGTCTCTCGGTCCCAGCTTTGATGCACCTGTACTGACCTCGCCTTCTGGATGATAGCGGGGTGATCAGGCAGTGGCTCGGGTGGTTGTTGTCCTTGATGATCTTTATGGCTTTCCTGTGACATCGGGTGGTGTAGGTGTCCTGGAGGGCAGGTAGTTTGCCCCCGGTGATGCGTTGTGCAGACCTCACTACCCTCTGGAGAGCCTTACGGTTGTGGGTGGAGCAGTTGCCGTACCAGGCGGTGATACAGCCCGACAGGATGCTCTCGATTGTGCATCTGTAGAAGTTTGTGAGTGCTTTTGGTGAAAAGCCGAATTTCTTCAGTCTCCTGAGGTTGAAGAGGCGCTGCTGCGCCTTCTTCACAACGCTGTCTGTGTGGGTGGACCATTTCAGTTTGTCCGTGATGTGTACACCGAGGAACTTAAAACTTTCCACCTTCTCCACTACTGTCCCGTCGATGTGGATAGGGGGGTGCTCCCTCTGCTGTTTCCTGAAGTCCACAATCATCTCCTTTGTTTTGTTGACGTTGAGTGTGAGGTTATTTTCCTGACACCACACTCCGAGGGCCCTCACCTCCTCCCTGTAGGCCGTCTCGTCGTTGTTGGTAATCAAGCCTACCACTGTAGTGTCGTCCGCAAACTTGATGATTGAGTTAGCTAGCCTAGGGTTAGGTTTAAGCTAAGAGTTAAGTTTAGGAGTTAGGTTAAATGGTTAAGGTTAGGTTTAGGGGAAGGGTTAGATAAAAGGGTTAGGGTTAGTTAACATGCTAAGTAGTTGCTAAAAAGTAGTAAATAGTTGAAAAGTTGCTAAAATACTAAAGTTGTCTGTGATGATATTCAAACTCTCAACCTTTGGGCGTTTATATCCATCCCATCCACCCCGACCAACCACCCTACTATCGTTTTTGCGTTAAATAACCATCTGTCTTATGTAACCATACCAAACGTAACTAATTTGAATGGCCCGGATTTACGTTTACTATGTTACATCTAGTCTATGACACCAGGCTGCCTTGCCGTAATTAAAAACCGTTGAACGCCCACACCAGTAGATATCCAGTCTTTTGAGCTGAAAGACAATGTCCAGAGGTTATCCAGGATGTTGCGCAACGATTTAAGTCAATAAGTCAACATTTTTGTCTTATTATGAAACAGTTGAAGTCGGAACTTTACATCAAATCAAATGTATTTATAAAGCCCTTCTTACATCAGCTGATATCTCAAAGTGCTGTACAGAAACCCAGCCTAAAACCCCAAACAGCAAGCAATGCAGGTGTACAAGCACAGTGGCTAGGATACATTTAGTTTGGAGTCATTAAAACTTGCTTTTCAACCACTCCACAAATTTCTTGTTAACAAACTATAGTTTTGGCAAGTCGGTTAGGACGTCTACTTTGTACATGACACAAGTAATATTTCCAACAATTGTTTACAGACAGATTATTTCACTTATAATTCACTGTATCACAATTCCAGTGGTTCACAAGTTTACATACACTAAGTTGACTGTGCCTTTAAACAGCTTGGAAAATTCCATAAAATTATGTCATGGCTTTAGAAGCTTCTGATAGGCTAATGGACATCATTTGAGTCAATTGGATGTGTACCTGTGGAAGTATTTCAAGGCCTATCTTCAAACTCAGTGGCACTTTGCTTGACATCATGGGAAAATCAAAAGAAATCAGCCAAGGCCTCAGAAAAACAATTGTAGACCTCCACAAGTCTGGTTCATCCTTGGGAGCAATTTCCAAACGCCTGAAGGTACAACGTTCATCTGTACATACAATAGTATGCAAGTATAAATACCATGGGACCACGCAGCCATCATACTGCTCAGGAAGGAGACGCATTCTGTCTCCTAGAGATGAACGTACTTTGGTGGGAAAAGTGCAAATCAATCCCAGAACAACAGCAAAGGACCTTGTGAAGATGCATGAGGAAACAGGTACAAAATTATCTATATCCACAGTAAAACAAGTCCTATATCGATATAACCTGAAAGGCCGCTCAGCAAGAAAGAAGCCACGGCTTCAAAACCGCCATAAAAAAGCCAGACTATGGTTTGCAACTGCACATGGGGACAAAGATCGTACTTTTTTGAGAAATGTCCTCTGGTCTGATGAAACAAAAATAGAACTGTTTGGCCATAATGACCATCGTTATGTTTGGAGGAAAAAGGGGGAGGCTTGCAATCCGAAGAACACCATCCCAACCGTGAAGCATGGGGGTGGCAGCATCATGTTGTCGGGGTGCTTTGCTGCAGGAGGGACTGGTGCACTTCACAAAATAGATGGCATCATGAAGGAGGAAAATGATGTGGATATATTGAAGCAACATCTCAAGACATCAGTCAGGAAGTTAAAGCTTGGTCGCAAATGGGTCTTCCAAATGGACAATGACCCCAAGCATACTTCCAAAGTTGTGGCAAAATGGCTTAAGGACAACAAAGTCAAGGTATTGGAGTGGCCATCACAAAGCCCTGACCTCAATCCTATAGAAACTTTGTGGGCAGAACTGAAAAAGGGTTTGTGAGCAAGGAGGTCTACAAACCTGACTCAGTTAAACCAGCTCTGTCAGGGAGGAATGGGCCAAAATTCACCCAACTTATTGTGGGAAGCTTGTGGAAGGCTACCCGAAACGTTTGACCCAAGTTAAGAAATTTAAAGGCAATGCTACCAAATACTAATTGAGTGTATGTTAACTTCTGACCCACTGGGAATGTGATGATTTAAAAAAAAACTGAAATAAATAATTCTCTCTACTATTATTCTGACATTTCACATTCTTAAAATAAAGTGGTGATCCTAACTGACCTAAGACAGGGAATTTGTACTAGGGTTAAATGTCAGGAATTGTGAAAAACTGAGTTTAAATGTATTAGGTGTATGTAAACTTCCGACTTCAACTGTATATTTGGGATTGAAGTGAGGAGACCTAACTGCCCACTTCGTGCAAATCTGTGTGAAGGCGGTGTCTTTTCCTTTTTGATATGACTAAAATAATAATCATGTTAAGCCTATGTTTGGTTTCAGGGTTTTATTTGAATGTTACCACCCACCAGCATAGCCTTGTTTATTCATCAGAAACAGCTGCAAAGTTCTTCCTCTTGGTGACTGAGATGAACCAAACCGTGTCCACTGGGCCTTCTGAGCAGATTCAAATAGGGGAGAAATGTATGTTTTTGCACCTCTGCTTTTTGTTGTGTGTGAAAATGATCAAAATTCATCGGATAATTTATCAATGTTCACTTATTTTTGAGCTATTCTTTATTAAAAATATATATGACAATTTTATAAATGGTATAATTGCGTGATCTGTCAGCATTTTGCAAACCCGCTCCCCCCGTCGCCCCAAGATGAATGGTTTTGACCACTAAAATTCCGCTTCACTACACTGCTTAGGTTGCTGTAACGTTAGCTAGAATCTGTCCACATAATGAAAATGCTCCCGAAAAATACAATTATAGGAATTTAAAGTTAGTTACATGTAATTTGCATGATCATGAGCAAAGTCATTGTAGCCCATCATTTCACATCGTCTGTGAGAACCATGCAGACGGGCTGACTCGGCTGTGCCGCTGCCGAATCCTACCTAAGGTTGCACCGTGTCCATTACGATGTGGAACAACGCATAGCAGCTATCTTCCAGTAGTTATCCATATTACCGGAGCTTCCTCCTATTCTTTCTAAAACAGATTATCGGCCGCAATTTATGGAAATGCCGATACTGTGCCGATACTGTGGACATAATCGATGGCGGAGGCAAAGATAGGCCAGTGTGTGTTTCCATCTTTTGCGAAGTTTTCCGAAAATCAATGTTTATGACAAATGAATCTCCAGAACCAGTCATAGAGGAGGTGGGTACAAACTTTTGACTGGTACCAACCCCGTCTGTTTTGACCCATAGTCGCGCAGATGTTGGTTTTGTTGCCAAACAACCAAAAAACGCCCTTATGTTATAAAATACATTTTACTAAGACAAATATGATTATTCACGTTCTGAATCGTTCAGTGGGGTCTTTTTCAAGCTAACGTATCATTAACATTCTATCCAGAAAGTCCGATTTCGTAACCGAATACATGCGATAATAGAGCTCTGTTGACATAACGTTATCGGTGCAGGTTTCTCATTTCAACTTTTGAGGATTTGCCATTTTGTGGTCGTCATATTTAACGTTTTTTTCCGCGGGTTGCAAAAAGCTACATTAGAATGACGAGCTGAATTAAATGTATAAGGCTTTGAAAATAACATGCTTGGTATATACGCGCAATGCTCCGTTGACATTTCACAGAGGTATATGCCTGTTCGTTTTTCAGAAAATAAATAAAACATAACAGGAATTTTGAATTAATATGGAAAGCATATACTACAAATTAACATACTACATGTCATGTCTCAAAATATCCATCATAACTATATATTGTTTTATATCCTGCGGATTTGA
The DNA here is from genome assembly GCF_045679555.1 of Salvelinus alpinus. Taxonomy (NCBI): domain Eukaryota; kingdom Metazoa; phylum Chordata; class Actinopteri; order Salmoniformes; family Salmonidae; genus Salvelinus; species Salvelinus alpinus. Next base: position 1,909,393 of record NC_092087.1, read on the forward strand.
GAAGAAAGATGGCGTGTTGAATTTGGAAAGTGAACCTGTCAGGTAGCCAGTAGCCTTCGTTCTCTCACAGCATCCAGCTGACGAGATGCGAATCACCCTGATTCTGGCCACCCTACAAGGGTAATACCTTTTGAACAGATTATGATAGACGGTTGGGTTGTTTGGCAACAAAACCTACATGTGCGCAACTATGGGTCAAAATAGACGGTTGGAACCAGTCAAAAGTTTGGACACATCTACTCATTCCAGGGTTTTTCTTAAGTTTGACTATTTTCTACATTGTAGACTAATAGTGAAGACATCAACACTATGAAATAACACATGGAATCATGTTGTAACCAAACAAGTGTTAAACAAATCAAAATGTATTATATATTTGACATTCTTCAAAGTAGCCACCCTTTGGCTTGATGACAGCTTTGCACAATCTTGGCATTCTCTCAACCAGCTTCATGAGTTAGTCACCTGGAATGCATTTCAATGAAAAGGTGTGCCTTGTTATAAGTACATTTGTGGAATTTCTTTCCTTCTTATTAATGCGTTTGAGCCAAATCCATTGTGTTGTGACAAGGTAGGGGTGGTATACAGAAGATAGATAGCCCTATTTGGTTAAAGACCAAGTCCATATTATGGCAAGAACAGCCCAAATAAGTGCTTCACGGAGTTCAAGTAACAGACCCAACATACCCAAAATCAACTGTTCAGAGGAGACAGCGTAAATCAGGTCTCCATGGTTGATAAGCTGAGGCTGTTAACTTCATAGACTGTTCTCTCTGCTACCGCACGGCAAGCGGTAACGGAGCGCCAAGTCTAGGACCAAAAGGCTCCTTAACAGCTTCTACCCCCAAGCCATAAGACTGCTGAACAACTAATCAAATGGCCACCGGACTATTTACATTGACCCCACCCCCCCTTTGTTTTTACTCTGCTGCTACTCGCTGTTAATTATCTTTATCTACTTTACAAATTAATTTGACTAACCTGTACCCCCGCACATTGACTCAGTACCAGTACCCCCTGCATATAGTCTCAATACTAACCGGTACCCACGCACCTTGATTGTACCGGTACCATCTGCATATAGTCTCATTAATAATCTGTACCCCTGCACATTGCCTCGGGACCGGTACCCCCTGTATATAGCAGCATTATTAACTGGTACCCCCGCACATTGACTCGGGACCGGTACCACCTGCATATAGTATCATTACTAACCGGTTCCCCCTGCATATAGTCTCATTACTAACCTGACCCCCGCACATTGACTCTGTACCGGTACCCCCTGCATATAGTATCATTACTAACCGGTACCCCCGCACATTGACTTGGGACCAGTTCCCCCTGCATATAGCCTCATTACTAACCTGTACCCCTACAAATTGACTCGGGACCGGTACCCCCTGCATATAGCCTCATTACTAACCTGTACCCCTGCACATTGACTCGGGACCGGTACCCCCTGCATATAGCCTCATTACTAACCTGTACCCCTGCACATTGACTCGGGACCGGTACCCCCTGTATATAGCCTCATTACTAACCGGTACCCCCGCACATTGACTCGGGACCGCTACCCCCTGTATATAGTCTCATTACTAACCGGTACCCCCTGTATATAGTCTCATTACTAACCGGTACCCCCTGTATATAGTCTCATTACTAACCGTTACCCCTTGTATATAGTCTCATTACTAACCGGTACCCCCTGTATATAGTCTCATTACTAACCGGTACCTCCTGCATATAGCCTTCTTATTGTTATGTACTTTTCTTGTGTTACTTTTTATTGATTCGATTTTTTTCACTTTAGTTTATTTAGTAAATATTTTCTTATTCTTATTTTCTTGTTGGTTAAGGGCTTGTAAGTAAGCATTTCTGTAACGGCAGCCTTCCTCCTCTTCACGAGAAGAGAGGGTGTAACAGGGATCGGACCAACACGCAGCGTAGCCAGTGCTCAACATGTTTAATAAAACGATAAACAGTGAACACTTACAACAATACAAAATAACAAAATGTGGCAAACCGATACAGCCCTATCTGGTGCAGAGAAAACACAAAGACAGGAAAAAAACACCCACAAACCCCAACACAAAACAAGCCACCTATATATGATTCCCAATCAGAGACAACACAAAACACCTGCCTCTGATTGGGAACCATATTAGGCCAAACATAGAAACAGACTAACTAGACACACAACATAGAATGCCCACCCAGCTCACGTCCTGACCAACACTAAAACAAGCAAAACACACAAGAACTATGGTCAGAACGTGACAATTTCACTTTAAGGTCTACACCTGTTGTATTCGGCGCATGTGACAATATTTGAATTGCTGCAAAGAAACCACTACTAAAGGACACCAATAATAAGAAGAGACTTGCTTGTGCCAAGAAACACGAGCAATGGACATTAGACCGGTGGAAATAATCTGTCCTTTGGTCTGATGAGTCCAAATTTGAGATTTTTGGTTCCAACCGCTATGTCTTTGTGAGACACAGAGTAGGTGAACGGATGATCTCTGAATGTGTGGTTCCCACCGTGAAGCATGGAGGAGGTGTGATGGTGTGGGGGTGCTTTGCTGGTGACACTGTCTGTGATTTATTTATAATTCAAGGCACACTTATTAACCTGCATGGCTACCACAGCATTCTACAGCGATACGCCATCCCATCTGGTTGGCGCTTAGTGGGACTATCATTTGTTTTTCAACACGACAGTGACCCAACACACCTCCAGGCTGTGTTAGGGCTATATGACCAAGAAGGAGAGTGATGGAGTGCTGCATCAGATGACCTGGCCTCCACAATCACCCGACCTCAACCCAATTGAGATGGTTTGGGATGAGTTGGACCGCAAAGTGAAGGAAAAGCAGCCAACAATTGCTCAGCATATGTGGAAAGTCCTATAAAACTGTTCCAGGTGAAGCTGGTTGAGAGAATACCAGGAGTGTGCAAAGCTGTCATCAAGGCAAAAGGTGGCTACTTTGAAGAATCTCAAATATATTTTGATTTGTTGAACACTTTTTTGGTTACTACATGATTCCGTACTTGTTATTTTATAGTGTTGATGTCTTCACTATTATTCTACAATGTAGAATATGAGTAAGTGTGTCCAAACTTTTGACTGGCACTATATCACTCTGCTGTTCCAGCTGTGTTAATGTATATCTCTCTGCTGTTCCAGCTGTGTTAATGAATATCTCTCTGCTGTTCCAGCTGTGTTAATAAATATCACTCTGCTGTTCCAGCTGTGTTAATGAATATCACTCTGCTGTTCCAGCTGTGTTAATGTATATCTCTCTGCTGTTCCAGCTGTGTTAATGAATATCACTCTGCTGTTCCAGCTGTGTTAATGAATATCACTCTGCTGTTCCAGCTGTGTTAATGAATATCTCTCTGCTGTTCCAGCTGTGTTAATGTATATCTCTCTGCTGTTCCAGCTGTGTTAATGTATATCTCCCTGCTGTTCCAGCTGTGTTAATGTATATCTCTCTGCTGTTCCAGCTGTGTTAATGAATATCTCTCTGCTGTTCCAGCTGTGTTAATGAATATCACTCCAATGTTCCAGCTGTGTTAATGAATATCACTCTGCTGTTCCAGCTGTGTTAATGTATATCTCTCTGCTGTTCCAGCTGTGTTAATGAATATCACTCTGCTGTTCCAGCTGTGTTAATGAATATCACTCTGCTGTTCCAGCTGTGTTAATGAATATCTCTGCTGTTCCAGCTGTGTTAATGTATATCTCTCTGCTGTTCCAGCTGTGTTAATGTATATCTCTCTGCTGTTCCAGCTGTGTTAATGTATATCTCTCTGCTGTTCCAGCTGTGTTAATGTATATCTCCCTGCTGTTCCAGCTGTGTTAATGTATATCTCTCTGCTGTTCCAGCTGTGTTGGTGTGGATGAAGATGAGGCTCCAGACATTGACATCTACCACTGTCCCAACTGTGAGAAGACAGACGGAAAATCCACCAGTAAGTCTGTCTGTCTGGCGTACCTACTGCAGTCCTGTACCTGCAGTCCCACAGGCTGACACTGTACTGTGTTTTATTGATTAGTGTAAACCGTAGCATTCTGCTCCGTTCTCTTCTGTTTGGTGTCTAGTGAATAGGACCCTGCTGTGACTAATGGTGTTGTATTAATCTTGTCTTTGTGTGTTTAGTGAAAAACAAGAAAAGGAATAAACAGGACACGGGACAGAGTGGAGACATCCGAGCTGTTCAGAACGGCAGTCAGGTGTTCATCAAGGAGCTACGCAGTCGCACCTTCCCCAGGTAAACAACTACTCAAATCAAATTGATTTGATTCATCACATGCTTTGTAGACAACAGGTGTAGAGTAACAGTGAAATGCTTACTTACAGCTCCTGTTTCAACAATGCAGAGTTAAAGATATTTTTGTTTACAAAAAGTTGGAATAAATGCACAGTGAATAACAGTAACGAATAAAAATAACATGGTTATAAACAGGAGTACCAGGTAATAACATGGCTATATACAGGAGTACCAGGTAATAACATGGTTATAAACAGGGAGTACCAGGTAATAACATGTCTATATACAGGGAGTACCAGGTAATAACATGGTTATATACAGGGAGTACCAGGTAATAACATGGCTATATACAGGGGGTACCAGGTAATAACATGGTTATATACAGGGAGTACCAGGTAATAACATGGTTATAAACAGGAGTACCAGGTAATAACATGGTTATATACAGGGAGTACCAGGTAATAACATGGTTATAAACAGGAGTACCAGGTAATAACATGGTTATATACAGGGAGTACCAGGTAATAACATGGCTATATACAGGGAGTACCAGGTAATAACATGGTTATAAACAGGAGTACCAGGTAATAACATGGCCATATACAGGGAGTACCGGGTAATAACATGGCTATATACAGGGAGTACCAGGTAATAACATGGTTATAAACAGGAGTACCAGGTAATAACATGGCTATATACAGGGAGTACCAGGTAATAACATGGTTATAAACAGGAGTACCAGGTAATAACATGGCTATATACAGGGAGTACCAGGTAATAACATGGCTATATACAGGGAGTACCAGGTAATAACATGGCTATATACAGGGAGTACCAGGTGATAAAATGACTATATACAGGGAGTACCAGGTAATAACATGGCTATATACAGGGAGTACCAGGTGATAAAATGACTATATACAGGGAGTATCAGGTAATAACATGGCTATATACAGGGAGTACCAGGTAATAACATGGCTATATACAGGGAGTACCAGGTAATAACATGGTTATATACAGGGAGTACCAGGTAATAACATGGTTATATACAGGGAGTACCAGGTAATAACATGGTTATATACAGGGAGTACCAGGTAATAACATGGCTATATACAGGGAGTACCAGGTAATAACATGGCTATATACAGGGAGTACCAGGTGATAAAATGACTATATACAGGAAGTACCAGGTAATAATATGGTTATATACAGGGAGTACCAGGTAATAACATGTCTATATACAGGAAGTACCAGGTAATGACATGGCTATATACAGGAAGTACCAGGTAATAACATGTCTATATACAGGAAGTACCAGGTAATAACATGGCTATATACAGGAAGTACCAGGTAATAACATGGCTATATACAGGGAGTAACAGGTGATAAAATGACTATATACAGGGAGTACCAGGTAATAACATGGCTATATACAGGAAGTACCAGGTGATAAAATGACTATATACAGGGAGTACCAGGTAATAACATGGCTATATACAGGGAGTAACAGGTGATAAAATGACTATATACAGGGAGTACCAGGTAATAACATGGCTATATACAGGGAGTACCAGGTAATAACATGGCTATATACAGGGAGTACCAGGTAATAACATGGCTATATACAGGAAGTACCAGGTGATAAAATGACTATATACAGGGAGTACCAGGTAATAACATGGCTATATACAGGGAGTACCAGGTAATAACATGGCTATATACAGGGAGTACCAGGTAATGACATGGCTATATACAGGGAGTACCAGGTAATAACATGGCTATATACAGGGAGTACCAGGTAATAACATGGCTATATACAGGGAGTACCAGGTAATAACATGGCTATATACAGGGAGTACCAGGTAATAACATGGCTATATACAGGGAGTACCAGGTAATAACATGGCTATATACAGGGAGTACCAGGTAATAACATGGCTATATACAGGAAGTACCAGGTAATAACATGGCTATATACAGGGAGTACCAGGTAATAACATGGCTATATACAGGGAGTACCAGGTAATAACATGGCTATATACAGGAAGTACCAGGTAATAACATGGCTATATACAGGAAGTACCAGGTAATAACATGGCTATATACAGGAAGTACCAGGTAATAACATGGCTATATACAGGGAGTAACAGGTGATAAAATGACTATATACAGGGAGTACCAGGTAATAACATGGCTATATACAGGGAGTACCAGGTAATAACATGGCTATATACAGGAAGTACCAGGTAATAACATGGCGATATACAGGGAGTAACAGGTGATAAAATGACTATATACAGGAAGTACCAGGTAATAACATGGCTATATACAGGGAGTACCAGGTAATAACATGGCTATATACAGGGAGTACCAGGTAATAACATGGCTATATACAGGGAGTACCAGGTGATAAAATGACTACATACAGGGAGTACCAGGTAATAACATGGCTATATACAGGGAGTACCAGGTAATAACATGGCTATATACAGGGAGTACCAGGTAATAACATGGCTATATACAGGAGGTACCAGGTAATAACATGGCTATATACAGGAAGTACCAGGTGATAAAATGACTATATACAGGGAGTACCAGGTAATAACATGGCTATATACAGGTAGTACCAGGTAATAACATGGCTATATACAGGAGGTACCAGGTAATAACATGGCTATATACAGGAAGTACCAGGTGATAAAATGACTATATACAGGGAGTACCAGGTAATAACATGGCTATATACAGGTAGTACCAGGTAATAACATGGCTATATACAGGAAGTACCAGGTAATAACATGGCTATATACAGGGAGTACCAGGTAATAACATGGCTATATACAGGGAGTACCATGTAATAACATGGCTATATACAGGAAGTACCAGGTAATAACATGGCTATATACAGAGAGTACCAGGTAATAACATGGCTATATACAGGGAGTACCAGGTAGTAACATGGTTATATACAGGGAGTACCAGGTAATAACATGGCTATATACAGGGAGTACCAGGTAGTAACATGGTTATATACAGGGAGTACCAGGTAATAACATGGCTATATACAGGGAGTACCAGGTAATAACATGGCTATATACAGGGAGTACCAGGTAATAACATGGCTATATACAGGGAGTACCAGGTAATAACATGGCTATATACAGGGAGTACCAGGTAATAACATGGCTATATACAGGGAGTACCAGGTAATAACATGGCTATATACAGGGAGTACCAGGTAATAACATGGCTATATACAGGAAGTACCAGGTGATAACATGGCTATATACAGGGAGTACCAGGTAATAACATGGCTATATACAGGGAGTACCAGGTAATAACATGGCTATATACAGGGAGTACCAGGTAATAACATGGCTATATACAGGGAGTACCAGGTAATAACATGGCTATATACAGGGAGTACCAGGTAATAACATGGCTATATACAGGGAGTACCAGGTAATAACACGGCTATATACAGGGAGTACCAGGTAATAACATGGCTATATACAGGAGGTACCAGGTAATAACATGGCTATATACAGGATGTACCAGGTGATAAAATGACTATATACAGGGAGTACCAGGTAATAACATGGCTATATACAGGTAGTACCAGGTAATAACATGGATATATACAGGAGGTACCAGGTAATAACATGGCTATATACAGGAAGTACCAGGTAATAACATGGCTATATACAGGGAGTACCAGGTAATAACATGGCTATATACAGGGAGTACCAGGTAATAACATGGCTATATACAGGAAGTACCAGGTAATAACATGGCTATATACAGGGAGTACCAGGTAATAACATGGCTATATACAGGAAGTACCAGGTAATAACATGGCTATATACAGAGAGTACCAGGTAATAACATGGCTATATACAGGGAGTACCAGGTAGTAACATGGTTATATACAGGGAGTACCAGGTAATAACATGGCTATATACAGGGAGTACCAGGTAGTAACATGGTTATATACAGGGAGTACCAGGTAATAACATGGCTATATACAGGGAGTACCAGGTAATAACATGGCTATATACAGGGAGTACCAGGTAATAACATGGCTATATACAGGGAGTACCAGGTAATAACATGGCTATATACAGGGTGTACCTGGTAATAACATGGTTATATACAGGGAGTCCTGGGTAATAACATGGCTATATACAGGGAGTACCAGGTAATAACATGGCTATATACAGGGAGTACCAGGTAATTACATGACTGTATACAGGGAGGTGAACCTTCGCCCCAATCTGAGGTCCTGAGCGCTCTGGAGCAGGTTTTCATCAAGGATCTCTCTGTACTTTGCTCCATTCATCTTTCCCTCCATCCTGACTAGTCTCCCAGTCCCTGAAAAACATCCCCACAGCATGATGCTGCCACCACCATACTTCACCATAGTGAGGGTGCCAGGTTTCCTCCAGTTCAATCTTGGTTTCATCAGACCAGAGAATCTTGTTTCTCATGGTCAGAGTCCTTTAGGTGCCTTTTGACAAACTCCAAGTGGGCTGTCACGTGCCTTTTACTGAGGAGTGGCTTCCGTCTGGCCACTCTACCATAAAGGCCTGATTGGTGGAGTGCTGCAGAGATGGTTGTATTTCTGGAAGGTTCTCCCATCTCCACAGAGGAACTCTAGAGCTCTGTCAGAGTGACCATCATGTTCATGGTCACCTCCCTGACCAAGGCCCTTCTCCCCCGATCAGTTTTGCCGGGCAGCCAGCTCTAGGAAGAGTCTTGGTAGTTCCAAACTTCTTCCATTTAAGAATGATGGAGGCCACTGTGTTCTTGGGGACCTTCAATGCTGCAGACATTTTTTAATACCCTTCCCCAGATCTGTGCCTCAACACAATCTTGTCTCGGAGCTCTACGGACAATTCCATCCACCTGGTTTTTGCTCTGACATGCGCTGTCAACTGTGAGACCTTTAAATAGACAGGTGTGTACCTTTCCAATCAATTGAATTTACCACAGGTGGACTCCAATCAAGTTGTAGAAACATCTCAAGGATGATCAATGGAAACAGGATGCACCTGAGCTCAACTTCTAGTCTCATAGCGAAGGGTCTGAATAGATATGTAAATACGGTAGTGCTGTTTTTTAATTTGTATACATTTACGAAAATTTCTAAAAACCTGTTTTCGTTTTGTCATTATGCGGTATTGTGTGTAGATTGATGAGGAAATTGTTATATTTAATCAATTTTAGAATAAGACTGTAACTTAATAAAATGTGTAAAAAGTCAAGTGGTCTGAATACTTTCCTAAAGCACTGTAAAGGTGTACTGGGCCCCAGTGATGTACCGGGCGTTATTCCCCACCCTCTGTAGCGCCTTGAGGTCGAGTCTGTCTGTCTGTGTGTTTGTTTGTGTGCGAAGTAGCTAGTTAGTTTTTAAACAGCGACTCTCTCTGTATCAACCTCCTTAAAGCAGATTTAATTTAACTCCAACAACTCCAACCTGTCTCTTACCCTGTCAGTCAGATGACCACACAGTAATAGATCCCAGACAGGATTATCAGTCAGTACTAATACATCTAAGACAGGATTATCAGACAGTACTAATACATCTGAGACAGGATTATCAGACAGTACTAATACATCTGAGACAGGATTATCAGACAGTACTAATAGATCTCAGACAGGATTATCAGTCAGTACTAATAGATCTCGGACAGGATTATCAGTCAGTACTAATAGATCTCGGACAGGATTATCAGTCAGTACTAATACATCTAAGACAGGATTATCAGACAGTACTAATACATCTGAGACAGGATTATCAGTCAGTACTAATACATCTGAGACAGGATTATCAGACAGTACTAATACATCTGAGACAGGATTATCAGACAGTACTAATAGATCTCAGACAGGATTATCAGTCAGTACTAATAGATCTCAGACAGGATTATCAGTCAGTACTAATAGATCTCGGACAGGATTATCAGTCAGTACTAATACATCTAAGACAGGATTATCAGACAGTACTAATACATCTCAGACAGGATTATCAGTCAGTACTAATACATCTCAGACAGGATTATCAGTCAGTACTAATACATATCAGACAGAATTTACAGACAGTACTAATACATATCAGACAGAATTTACAGACAGTACTAATACAGCTCAGACAGGCAGACATCAGATTCAAATCAAATCAAAATCAAATCAAATGTATTTATAAAGCCCTTCGTACATCAGCTGATATCTCAAAGTGCTGTACAGAAACCCAGCCTAAAACCCCAAACAGCAAGCAATGCAGGTGTAGAAGCACGGTGGCTAGGAAAAACTCTCTAGAAAGGTGGGAACCTAGGAAGAAACCTAGAGAGGAACCAGGCTATGAGGGGTGGCCAGTCCTCTTCTGGCTGTGCCGGGTGGAGATTATAACAGAACATGGCCAAGATGTTCAAATGTTCATAAATGACCAGCATGGTCAAATAATAATAATCACAGTAGTTATCGAGGGTGCAGCAAGTCAGCACCTCAGGAGTAAATGTCAGTTGGCTTTTTTAGCACGTCCGGTGAACAGGTCAGGGTTCCATAGCCGCAGGCAGAACAGTTGAAACTGGCGCAGCAGCAAGGCCAGGTGGACTGGGGACAGCAAGGAGTCATCATGCCAGGTAGTCCTGACGCATGGTCCTAGGGCTCAGGTCCTTCCGAGAGAGAGAAAGAAAGAGAGAGAGAAGGAGAGAATTAGAGAGAGCATACTTAAATTCACACAGGACACCGGATAAGACAGGAGAAGTCCTCCAGACTTCAGATTCAACAGCCTCTGATTGGATTGGAGTTGTCATAGTGTAATTATAAGACGTCTTGCAGTGTACCAGAGTGGACACTAGATGGAGCTCTCAGACCACTATTAGAAAGCCTCCCTCTGGATCCATAGGATTCATCCCAAATGACACCCTATTCACTATAGCGCACTACTTTTGACCAGAGTCTTGATCAAAAATAATGTACTGTATAGGAAATAGGATGCCATTTGTGACGAACACACTGTGTGCCTGGTCCTGGAACCCTTATCTCAGGAGAAATCTCCGGCTGCGTTCCAGGCTGACTACATTGTAGACGCCAGATCTTACAGCACACGTGGATAGGTGTTTAACATATCAGCTAACCACATCATATGGGACAGTTCCCCGCTACCAGGCTTCATCTGGGTCTGGGAAGCCGGTCCTACATGCTACGTATCCAGCCATCACCATGTCTTGAGACGTCTTAAAAAAGTGAAGACATTTTAGAAATAAAAAGACGTTTTAAGATTTATTTCTGGTTGATTTATTTAGACTAATAGTATTTCTGGTTGATTTGTTTACACACATTTTTCAGATGTATTTATTTGACCATGATTGTCTTGTGGTGATTTGGTGATCTCTTAATGTACTCATTCCTTTTGACAAACTTCCCAAAGCAACAGTTTAAAACAATGAAATATTTATTTACAGAGAAATCATCAACACGTGTGTCACTCTGTGCTAGGGAAAGGCCATAAGAACACAACTAGCTCATTTTAGTATGCGATTATTTCTCTATAGATGTGATAAATATATGTACAGATTAAAATATATGGGCAGTTACAACATGTATAGATTGTAGAATAGATGAGCAATCACTAAATGTCCAGATATAGGAGATGGGCTGATTTGGAAGCTAAATGTTCAGACTGATGATAGAAATGGGCTGATTAGAGGTACTAAATAGTAGGGTAGGCCGTACCCAGAGCAGGGCTGATCAGGGGTACTAAATAGTGGGGTAGGCCGTACCCAGAGCAGGGCTGATTAGAGGTACTAAATACTGGGGTAGGCTGTACCCAGAGCAGGGCTGATTAGAGGTACTAAATAGTGGGGTAGGCCGTACCGAGAGCAGGGCTGATTAGAGGTACTAAATAGTGGGGTAGGCCAGAGCAGGGCTGGTCAGGGGTACTAAATAGTGGGGTAGGCCGTACCCAGAGCAGGGCTGATCAGGGGTACTAAATAGTGGGTTAGGCCGTACCCAGAGCAGGGCTGATCAGGGGTACTAAATAGTGGGGTAGGCCGTACCCAGAGCAGGGCTGATTAGAGGTACTAAATAGTGGGGTAGGCCGTACCGAGAGCAGGGCTGATTAGAGGTACTAAATAGTGGGGTAGGCCGTACCCAGAGCAGGGCTGATCAGGGGTACTAAATAGTGGGGTAGGCTGTACCCAGAGCAGGGCTGAATAGAGGTACTAAATAGTGGGGTAGGCCGTACCCAGAGCAGGGCTGATCAGGGGTACTAAATAGTGGGGTAGGCCGTACCCAGAGCAGGGTTGATCAGGGGTACTAAATATGTGGTAGGCCGTACACAGAGCAGGGCTGATCAGGGGTACTAAATAGTGGGGTAGGCCGTACCCAGAGCAGGGCTGATCAGGGGTACTAAATAGTGGGGTAGGCCGTACCGAGAGCAGGGCTGATTAGAGGTACTAAATAGTGTGGTAGGCCGTACCCAGAGCAGGGCTGATTAGAGGTACTAAATAGTGGGGTAGGCCGTACCGAGAGCAGGGCTGATTAGAGGTACTAAATAGTGGGGTAGGCCAGAGCAGGGCTGGTCAGGGGTACTAAATAGTGGGGTAGGCCGTACCCAGAGCAGGGCTGATCAGGGGTACTAAATAGTGGGTTAGGCCGTACCCAGAGCAGGGCTGATCAGGGGTACTAAATAGTGGGGTAGGCCGTACCCAGAGCAGGGCTGATTAGAGGTACTAAATAGTGGGGTAGGCCGTACCCAGAGCAGGGCTGATTAGAGGTACTAAATAGTGGGGTAGGCCGTACCCAGAGCAGGGCTGATCAGGGGTACTAAATAGTGGGGTAGGCTGTACCCAGAGCAGGGCTGAATAGAGGTACTAAATAGTGGGGTAGGCCGTACCCAGAGCAGGGCTGATCAGGGGTACTAAATAGTGGGGTAGGCCGTACCCAGAGCAGGGTTGATCAGGGGTACTAAATATGTGGTAGGCCGTACACAGAGCAGGGCTGATCAGGGGTACTAAATAGTGGGGTAGGCCGTACCCAGAGCAGGGCTGATCAGGGGTACTAAATAGTGGGGTAGGCCGTACCGAGAGCAGGGCTGATTAGAGGTACTAAATAGTGGGGTAGGCCGTACCCAGAGCAGGGCTGATTAGAGGTACTAAATAGTGGGGTAGGCCGTACCGAGAGCAGGGCTAGAGGTACTAAATAGTGGGGTAGGCCGTACCGAGAGCAGGGCTAGAGGTACTAAATAGCGGGGTTAGGCCGTACCCAGAGCAGGGCTAGAGGTACTAAATAGTGGGGTAGGCCGTACCGAGAGCAGGGCTGATTAGAGGTACTAAATAGTGGGGTAGGCCGTACCCAGAGCAGGGCTGTTTAGAGGTACTAAATAGTGGGGTAGGCCGTACCCAGAGCAGGGCTAGAGGTACTAAATAGTGGGGTAGGCCGTACCGAGAGCAGGGCTGATTAGAGGTACTAAATAGTGGGGTAGGCCGTACCGAGAGCAGGGCTGATTAGAGGTACTAAATAGTGGGGTAGGCCGTACCGAGAGCAGGGCTAGAGGTACTAAATAGTGGGGTAGGCCGTACCGAGAGCAGGGCTGATTAGAGGTACTAAATAGTGGGGTAGGACGTACCCAGAGCAGGGCTGATTAGAGGTACTAAATAGTGGGGTAGGCCGTACCGAGAGCAGGGCTGATTAGAGGTACTAAATAGTGGGGTAGGCCGTACCCAGAGCAGGGCTGTTTAGAGGTACTAAATAGTGGGGTAGGCCGTACCCAGAGCAGGGCTAGAGGTACTAAATAGTGGGGTAGGCCGTACCAAGAGCAGGGCTGATTAGAGGTACTAAATAGTGGGGTAGGCCGTACCGAGAGCAGGGCTGATTAGAGGTACTAAATAGTGGGGTAGGCCGTACCGAGAGCAGGGCTAGAGGTACTAAATAGTGGGGTAGGCCGTACCGAGAGCAGGGCTAGAGGTACTAAATAGTGGGGTAGTCCGTACCCAGAGCAGGGCTAGAGGTACTAAATAGTGGGGTAGGCCGTACCCAGAGCAGGGCTGTTTAGAGGTACTAAATAGTGGGGTAGTTCGTACCCAGAGCAGGGCTAGAGGTACTAAATAGTGGGGTAGGTCGTACCGAGAGCAGGGCTGATTAGAGGTACTAAATAGTGGGGTAGGCCGTACCCAGAGCAGGGCTGATCAGGGGTACTAAATATGTGGTAGGCCGTACCCAGAGCAGGGCTGATCAGAGGTACTAAATAGTGGGGTAGGCCGTACCCAGAGCAGGGCTGTTTAGAGGTACTAAATAGTGGGGTAGTCCGTACCCAGAGCAGGGCTAGAGGTACTAAATAGTGGGGTAGGCCGTACCCAGAGCAGGGCTGTTTAGAGGTACTAAATAGTGGGGTAGGCCGTACCCAGAGCAGGGCTGTTTAGAGGTACTAAATAGTGGGGTAGGCCGTACCGAGAGCAGGGCTGTTTAGAGGTACTAAATAGTGGGGTAGGCCGTACCGAGAGCAGGGCTGTTTAGAGGTACTAAATAGTGGGGTAGGCCGTACCGAGAGCAGGGCTGATTAGAGGTACTAAATAGTGGGGTAGGCCGTACCGAGAGCAGGGCTGTTTAGAGGTACTAAATAGTGGGGTAGGCCGTACCGAGAGCAGGGCTGATTAGAGGTACTAAATAGTGGGGTAGGCCGTACCCAGAGCAGGGCTGATCAGGGGTACTAAATAGTGGGGTAGGCTGTACCCAGAGCAGGGCTGAAGAGAGGTACTAAATAGTGGGGTAGGCTGTACCCAGAGCAGGGCTGAATAGAGGTACTAAATACTGGGGTAGGCTGTACCCAGAGCAGGGCTGAATAGAGGTACTAAATAGTGGGGTAGGCTGTACCCAGAGCAGGGCTGAATAGAGGTACTAAATACTGGGGTAGGCTGTACCCAGAGCAGGGCTGAATAGAGGTACTAAATACTGGGGTAGGCTGTACCCAGAGCAGGGCTGAATAGAGGTACTAAATACTGGGGTAGGCTGTACCCAGAGCAGGGCTGAATAGAGGTACTAAATACTGGGGTAGGCTGTACCCAGAGCAGGGCTGAATAGAGGTACTAAATAGTGGGGTAGGCTGTACCCAGAGCAGGGCTGAATAGAGGTACTAAATACTGGGGTAGGCTGTACCCAGAGCAGGGCTGAATAGAGGTACTAAATACTGGGGTAGGCTGTACCCAGAGCAGGGCTGAATAGAGGTACTAAATACTGGGGTAGGCTGTACCCAGAGCAGGGCTGAATAGAGGTACTAAATACTGGGGTAGGCTGTACCCAGAGCAGGGCTGAATAGAGGTACTAAATAGTGGTATCTGTTCCTGAAAAACATCTTGTTCACATGTTGTTCAGGTGACCCACCAGTAACACTGTACCACCAGTACCACCAGTAACACTGTACCACCAGTAACACTGTACCACCAGTACCACCAGTAACACTGTACCACCAGTAACACTGTACCACCAGTACCACCAGTACCACTGTACCACTGTACCACCAGTACCACTGTACCACTGTACCACTGTACCACCAGTACCACTGTACCACCAGTACCACCAGTAACACTGTACCACCAGTAACACTGTACCACTGTACCACCAGTACCACTGTACCACTGTACCACCAGTACCACTGTACCACTGTACCACCAGTACCACTGTACCACTGTACCACCAGTACCACTGTACCACTGTACCACTGTACCACCAGTACCACTGTACCACCAGTACCACCAGTAACACTGTACCACCAATAACACCAGGAACACTGTACCACCAGTACCACCAGGAACACTGTACCACCAGTACCACCAGTAACACTGTACCACCAGTACCACCAGTAACACTGTACCACCAGTACCACCAGTAACACTGTACCACCAGTACCACCAGTAACACTGTACCACCAGTACCACCAGTAACACTGTACCACCAGTACCACCAGTAACACTGTACCACCAGTACCACCAGTAACACTGTACCACTGTACCACTGTACCACCAGTAACACTGTACCACCAGTACCACCAGTAACACTGTACCACCAGTAACACTGTACCACTGTACCACTGTACCACCAGTAACACTGTACCACCAGTAACACTGTACCACCAGTACCACTGTACCACCAGTAACACTGTACCACCAGTACCACCAGTACCACTGTACCACCAATAACACCAGGAACACTGTACCACCAGTACCACTGTACCACTGTACCACTGTACCACCAGTAACACTGTACCACCAGTAACACTGTACCACCAGTACCACTGTACCACCAGTAACACTGTACCACCAGTACCACCAGTACCACTGTACCACCAGTAACACCAGTAACACTGTACCACCAGTAACACTGTACCACCAGTAACACCAGTAACACTGTACCACCAGTACCACCAGTAACACTGTACCACCAGTAACACTGTACCACCAGTAACACTGTACCACCAGTACCACCAGTAACACTGTACCACCAGTACCACCAGTAACACTGTACCACCAGTACCACCAGTAACACTGTACCACCAGTACCACCAGTAACACTGTACCACCAGTACCACCAGTAACACTGTACCACCAGTACCACCAGTAACACTGTACCACCAGTAACACTGTACCACTGTACCACTGTACCACCAGTAACACTGTACCACCAGTAACACTGTACCACCAGTAACACTGTACCACCAGTACCACTGTACCACCAGTAACACTGTACCACCAGTACCACCAGTACCACTGTACCACACTGTACCACCAGTAACACTGTACCACCAGTAACACTGTACCACCAGTACCACTGTACCACCAGTAACACTGTACCACCAGTACCACCAGTACCACTGTACCACCAATAACACCAGGAACACTGTACCACCAGTACCACTGTACCACCAGTAACACCAGTAACACTGTACCACTAGTACCACTGTACCACTGTACCACCAGTAACACTGTACCACCAGTAACACTGTACCACCAGTAACACTGTACCACCAGTACCACCAGTAACACTGTACCACCAGTAACACCAGTAACACTGTACCACCAGTAACACTGTACCACCAGTAACACCAGTAACACTGTACCACCAGTACCACCAGTAACACTGTACCACCAGTAACACTGTACCACCAGTACCACCAGTAACACTGTACCACCAGTACCACCAGTAACACTGTACCACCAGTACCACCAGTAACACTGTACCACCAGTAACACCAGTAACACTGTACCACCAGTAACACCAGTAACACTGTACCACCAGTACCACCAGTAACACTGTACCACCAGTAACACCAGTAACACTGTACCACCAGTACCACCAGTAACACTGTACCACCAGTAACACTGTACCACCAGTAACACTGTACCACCAGCACCACTGTACCACCAGTAACACTGTACCACCAGTAACACTGTACCACCAGTACCACCAGTAACACTGTACCACCAGTAACACTGTACCACCAGTAACACTGTACCACCAGTACCACCAGCACCACTGTACCACCAGTAACACTGTACCAGCAGTAACACTGTACCACCAGTAACACTGTACCACCAGTAACACCAGTAACACTGTACCACCAGTAACACTGTACCACCAGTAACACTGTACCACCAGTACCACCAGCACCACTGTACCACCAGTAACACTGTACCACCAATAACACCAGTAACACTGTACCACCAGTACCACCAGTAACACTGTACCACCAGTACCACCAGTAACACTGTACCACCAGTACCACCAGTACCACTGTACCACCAGTAACACTGTACCACCAGTAACACTGTACCACCAGTAACACCAGTACCACTGTACCACCAGTACCACTGTACCACCAGTACCAGCAGTACCACCAGTACCACTGTACCACCAGTACCACTGTACCACCAGTAACACTGTACCACCAGTACCACCAGTACCACTGTACCACCAGTACCACCAGTAACACTGTACCACCAGTACCACCAGTAACACTGTACCACCAGTAACACTGTACCACCAGTACCACCAGTACCACTGTACCACCAGTAACACTGTACCACCAGTACCACCAGTAACACTGTACCACCAGTAACACTGTACCACCAGTACCACCAGTACCACTGTACCATCAGTAACACCAGTAACACCAGTAACCCTGTACCACCAGTACCACCAGTACCACTGTACCACCAGTACCACCAGTAACACTGTACCACCAGTAACACTGTACCACTGTACCACCAGTAACCCTGTACCACCAGTACCACCAGTACCACTGTACCACCAGTACCACCAGTACCACTGTACCACCAGTACCACCAGTAACACTGTACCACCAGTAACACTGTACCACCAGTATCACCAGTACCACTGTACCACCAGTACCACCAATAACACTGTACCACCAGTACCACCAGTACCACCAATAACACTGTACCACCAGTACCACTGTACCACCAGTACCACCAGTACCACTGTACCACCAGTACCACCAGTAACACCGTACCACCAGTAACACCAGTACCACTGTACCACCAGTACCACTGTACCACCAGTACCACCAATAACACTGTACCACCAGTACCACCAGTACCACCAATAACACTGTACCACCAGTACCACTGTACCACCAGTACCACCAGTACCACTGTACCACCAGTACCACCAGTACCACCAATAACACCAGTACCACTGTACCACCAGTACCACTGTACCACCAGTACCACCAGTAACACCAGTACCACTGTACCACCAATAACACCAGTACCACTGTACCACCAGTACCACTGTACCACCAATAACACCAGTACCACTGTACCACCAGTAACACTGTACCACCAGTACCACTGTACCACCAGTACCACCAGTACCACTGTACCACCAGTACCACCAGTAACACCAGTACCACTGTACCACCAGTACCACCAATAACACCAGTAACACTGTACCACCAGTACCAGCAGTAACACTGTACCACCAGTACCAGCAGTACCAGCAGTACCACCAGTACCACCAGTACCACTGTACCACCAGTACCACTGTACCACCAGTACCACCAGTAACACTGTACCACCAGTAACACTGTACCACCAGTAACACCAGTAACACTGTACCACCAGCACCACCAGTACCACTGTACCACCAGTACCACTGTACCGCCAGTAACACTGTACCACCAGTACCACTGTACCACCAGTAACACTGTACCACCAGTACCACCAGTACCACCAGTAACACTGTACCACCAGTACCACCAGTAACACTGTACCACCAGTAACACTGTACCACCAGTACCACCAGTAACACTGTACCACCAGTACCACTGTACCACCAGTAACACTGTACCACCAGTACCACCAGTACCACTGTACCACCAGTACCACTGTACCACCAGTAACACTGTACCACCAGTAACACTGTACCACCAGTAACACTGTACCACCAGTACCACTGTACCACCAGTACCACCAGTACCACTGTACCACCAGTAACACTGTACCACCAGTACCACCAGTAACACTGTACCACCAGTACCACCAGTACCACTGTACCACCAGTACCACCAGTACCACCAGTACCACTGTACCACCAGTAACACTGTACCACCAGTACCACTGTACCACCAGTAACACTGGACCACCAGTACCACTGTACCACCAGTAACACTGTACCATCAGTACCACCAGTACCACTGTACCACCAGTACCACTGTACCACCAGTACCACCAATAACACCAGTAACACTGTACCACCAGTACCAGCAGTAACACCAGTAACACTGTACCACCAGTACCACTGTACCACCAGTACCAGCAGTAACACCAGTACCACCAGTACCACTGTACCACCAGTACCAGCAGTAACACTGTACCACCAGTACCACTGTACCACCAGTACCACTGTACCACCAGTACCAGCAGTAACACCAGTAACACTGTACCACCAGTACCAGCAGTAACACCAGTAACACTGTACCACCAGTACCACTGTACCACCAGTACCAGCAGTAACACCAGTACCACCAGTACCACTGTACCACCAGTACCACTGTACCACCAGTACCAGCAGTAACACTGTACCACCAGTATCACCAGTACCACTGTACCACCAGTACCAGCAGTACCAGCAGTACCACCAGTACCACTGTACTACCAGTACCACTGTACCACCAGTACCACCAGTACCACTGTACCACCAGTACCACCAGTAACACTGTACCACCAGTACCACTGTACCACCAGTACCACCAGTACCACTGTACCACCAGTAACCCTGTACCACCAAGACTCACAGCTCTTAGAGACTTACCCAGAAAGACTCAGATCTCTTAGAGACTTACCCAGAAAGACTCAGAGCTCTTAGAGACTTACCCAGAAAGACTCACAGCTCTTAGAGACTTACCCAGAAAGACTCAGAGCTCTTAGAGACTTGCCCAGAAAGACTCACAGCTCTTAGAGACCCAGAAAGACTCACAGCTTTAAGAGACTTACCCAGAAAGACTCACAGCTCTTAGAGACTTACCCAGAAAGACTCAGAGCTCTTAGAGACTTGCCCAGAAAGACTCACAGCTCTTAGAGACCCAGAAAGACTCACAGCTTTAAGAGACTTACCCAGAAAGACTCACATCTCTTAGAGACTTACCCAGAAAGACTCAGAGCTCTTAGATCCTTACCCAGAAAGACTCAGAGCTCTTAGAGACTTACCCAGAAAGACTCAGAGCTCTTAGAGACTTACCCAGAAAGACTCAGAGCTCTTAGATCCTTACCCAGAAAGACTCAGAGCTCTTAGAGACTTACCCAGAAAGACTCAGAGCTCTTAGAGACTTACCTGGAAAGACTCACAGCTCTTAGACTTACCCAGAAAGACTCACAGCTCTTAGAGACTGACCCAGAAAGACTCACAGCTGTAATCACTGCCAAAGGTGATTCTAACATGTATTGACTCAGGGGTGTGAATACTATTTCTGTATTTAATTTTCAGTAAATTTGCAAAAAACATTTAAACATGTTTTCATTTTGTCATCATGGGGTATTGTGTTTAGATGGGTGAGGAAAAAAAATCTATTTAATCCATTTTGAATTCAGGCTGTAACACAATGTGTAATAAGTCAAGGGGTATGAATACTTTCTGAAGGCTCTAATGTCATCTATGTTTTACAGCTCTGAGGACATTGTTTTGAAGCTGAACGGCAGTCAGCTGACGATGGACTACCTGGAGGAGGTTGGTTTTAACGAGCCCATCCTGGTTCTGAAGAAGGACGGTCTGGGGATGTCCATGCCCGCTCTTACCTTCTACATCAATGACGTGGAGAACCATGTTGGTACGTATAGTCCTGTCTCTGTCTACATGTTGGTACGTATAGTCCTGTCTCTGTCTACATGTTGGTACGTATAGTCCTGTCTCTGTCTACATGTTGGTACGTATAGTCCTGTCTCTGTCTACATGTTGGTACGTATAGTCCTGTCTCTGTCTACATGTTGGTACGTATAGTCCTGTCTCTGTCTACATGTTGGTACGTATAGTCCTGTCTCTGTCTACATGTTGGTACGTATAGTCCTGTCTCTGTCTACATGTTGGTACGTATAGTCCTGTCTCTGTCTACATGTTGGTACGTATAGTCCTGTCTCTGTCTACATGTTGGTACGTATAGTCCTGTCTCTGTCTACATGTTGGTACGTATAGTCCTGTCTCTGTCTACATGTTGGTACGTATAGTCCTGTCTCTGTCTACATGTTGGTACGTATAGTCCTGTCTCTGTCTACATGTTGGTACGTATAGTCCTGTCTCTGTCTACATGTTGGTACGTATAGTCCTGTCTCTGTCTACATGTTGGTACGTATAGTCCTGTCTCTGTCTACATGTTGGTACGTATAGTCCTGTCTCTGTCTACATGTTGGTACGTATAGTCCTGTCTCTGTCTACATGTTGGTACGTATAGTCCTGTCTCTGTCTACATGTTGGTACGTATAGTCCTGTCTCTGTCTACATGTTGGTACGTATAGTCCTGTCTCTGTCTACATGTTGGTACGTATAGTCCTGTCTCTGTCTACATGTTGGTACGTATAGTCCTGTCTCTGTCTACATGTTGGTACGTATAGTCCTGTCTCTGTCTACATGTTGGTACGTATAGTCCTGTCTCTGTCTACATGTTGGTACGTATAGTCCTGTCTCTGTCTACATGTTGGTACGTATAGTCCTGTCTCTGTCTACATGTTGGTACGTATAGTCCTGTCTCTGTCTACATGTTGGTACGTATAGTCCTGTCTCTGTCTACATGTTGGTACGTATAGTCCTGTCTCTGTCTACATGTTGGTACGTATAGTCCTGTCTCTGTCTACATGTTGGTACGTATAGTCCTGTCTCTGTCTACATGTTGGTACGTATAGTCCTGTCTCTGTCTACATGTTGGTACGTATAGTCCTGTCTCTGTCTACATGTTGGTACGTATAGTCCTGTCTCTGTCTACATGTTGGTACGTATAGTCCTGTCTCTGTCTACATGTTGGTACGTATAGTCCTGTCTCTGTCTACATGTTGGTACGTATAGTCCTGTCTCTGTCTACATGTTGGTACGTATAGTCCTGTCTCTGTCTACATGTTGGTACGTATAGTCCTGTCTCTGTCTACATGTTGGTACGTATAGTCCTGTCTCTGTCTACATGTTGGTACGTATAGTCCTGTCTCTGTCTACATGTTGGTATGTATAGTCCTGTCTCTGTCTACATGTTGGTACGTATAGTCCTGTCTCTGTCTACATGTTGGTACGTATAGTCCTGTCTCTGTCTACATGTTGGTACGTATAGTCCTGTCTCTGTCTACATGTTGGTACGTATAGTCCTGTCTCTGTCTACATGTTGGTACGTATAGTCCTGTCTCTGTCTACATGTTGGTACGTATAGTCCTGTCTCTGTCTACATGTTGGTACGTATAGTCCTGTCTCTGTCTACATGTTGGTACGTATAGTCCTGTCTCTGTCTACATGTTGGTACGTATAGTCCTGTCTCTGTCTACATGTTGGTACGTATAGTCCTGTCTCTGTCTACATGTTGGTACGTATAGTCCTGTCTCTGTCTACATGTTGGTACGTATAGTCCTGTCTCTGTCTACATGTTGGTACGTATAGTCCTGTCTCTGTCACATGTTGGTACGTATAGTCCTGTCTCTGTCTACATGTTGGTACGTATAGTCCTGTCTCTGTCTACATGTTGGTACGTATAGTCCTGTCTCTGTCTACATGTTGGTACGTATAGTCCTGTCTCTGTCTACATGTTGGTACGTATAGTCCTGTCTCTGTCTACATGTTGGTACGTATAGTCCTGTCTCTGTCTACATGTTGGTACGTATAGTCCTGTCTCTGTCTACATGTTGGTACGTATAGTCCTGTCTCTGTCTACATGTTGGTACGTATAGTCCTGTCTCTGTCTACATGTTGGTACGTATAGTCCTGTCTCTGTCTACATGTTGGTACGTATAGTCCTGTCTCTGTCTACATGTTGGTACGTATAGTCCTGTCTCTGTCTACATGTTGGTACGTATAGTCCTGTCTCTGTCTACATGTTGGTACGTATAGTCCTGTCTCTGTCTACATGTTGGTACGTATAGTCCTGTCTCTGTCTACATGTTGGTACGTATAGTCCTGTCTCTGTCTACATGTTGGTACGTATAGTCCTGTCTCTGTCTACATGTTGGTACGTATAGTCCTGTCTCTGTCTACATGTTGGTACGTATAGTCCTGTCTCTGTCTACATGTTGGTACGTATAGTCCTGTCTCTGTCTACATGTTGGTACGTATAGTCCTGTCTCTGTCTACATGTTGGTACGTATAGTCCTGTCTCTGTCTACATGTTGGTACGTATAGTCCTGTCTCTGTCTACATGTTGGTACGTATAGTCCTGTCTCTGTCTACATGTTGGTACGTATAGTCCTGTCTCTGTCTACATGTTGGTACGTATAGTCCTGTCTCTGTCTACATGTTGGTACGTATAGTCCTGTCTCTGTCTACATGTTGGTACGTATAGTCCTGTCTCTGTCTACATGTTGGTACGTATAGTCCTGTCTCTGTCTACATGTTGGTACGTATAGTCCTGTCTCTGTCTACATGTTGGTACGTATAGTCCTGTCTCTGTCTACATGTTGGTACGTATAGTCCTGTCTCTGTCTACATGTTGGTACGTATAGTCCTGTCTCTGTCTACATGTTGGTACGTATAGTCCTGTCTCTGTCTACATGTTGGTACGTATAGTCCTGTCTCTGTCTACATGTTGGTACGTATAGTCCTGTCTCTGTCTACATGTTGGTACGTATAGTCCTGTCTCTGTCTACATGTTGGTACGTATAGTCCTGTCTCTGTCTACATGTTGGTACGTATAGTGCCTGTCATCTGTTCTACATGTTGGTACGTATAGTCCTGTCTCTGTCTACATGTTGGTACGTATAGTCCTGTCTCTGTCTACATGTTGGTACGTATAGTCCTGTCTCTGTCTACATGTTGGTACGTATAGTCCTGTCTCTGTCTACATGTTGGTACGTATAGTCCTGTCTCTGTCTACATGTTGGTACGTATAGTCCTGTCTCTGTCTACATGTTGGTACGTATAGTCCTGTCTCTGTCTACATGTTGGTACGTATAGTCCTGTCTCTGTCTACATGTTGGTACGTATAGTCCTGTCTCTGTCTACATGTTGGTACGTATAGTCCTGTCTCTGTCTACATGTTGGTACGTATAGTCCTGTCTCTGTCTACATGTTGGTACGTATAGTCCTGTCTCTGTCTACATGTTGGTACGTATAGTCCTGTCTCTGTCTACATGTTGGTACGTATAGTCCTGTCTCTGTCTACATGTTGGTACGTATAGTCCTGTCTCTGTCTACATGTTGGTACGTATAGTCCTGTCTCTGTCTACATGTTGGTACGTATAGTCCTGTCTCTGTCTACATGTTGGTACGTATAGTCCTGTCTCTGTCTACATGTTGGTACGTATAGTCCTGTCTCTGTCTACATGTTGGTACGTATAGTCCTGTCTCTGTCTACATGTTGGTACGTATAGTCCTGTCTCTGTCTACATGTTGGTACGTATAGTCCTGTCTCTGTCTACATGTTGGTACGTATAGTCCTGTCTCTGTCTACATGTTGGTACGTATAGTCCTGTCTCTGTCTACATGTTGGTACGTATAGTCCTGTCTCTGTCTACATGTTGGTACGTATAGTCCTGTCTCTGTCTACATGTTGGTACGTATAGTCCTGTCTCTGTCTACATGTTGGTACGTATAGTCCTGTCTCTGTCTACATGTTGGTACGTATAGTCCTGTCTCTGTCTACATGTTGGTACGTATAGTCCTGTCTCTGTCTACATGTTGGTACGTATAGTCCTGTCTCTGTCTACATGTTGGTACGTATAGTCCTGTCTCTGTCTACATGTTGGTACGTATAGTCCTGTCTCTGTCTACATGTTGGTACGTATAGTCCTGTCTCTGTCTACATGTTGGTACGTATAGTCCTGTCTCTGTCTACATGTTGGTACGTATAGTCCTGTCTCTGTCTACATGTTGGTACGTATAGTCCTGTCTCTGTCTACATGTTGGTACGTATAGTCCTGTCTCTGTCTACATGTTGGTACGTATAGTCCTGTCTCTGTCTACATGTTGGTACGTATAGTCCTGTCTCTGTCTACATGTTGGTACGTATAGTCCTGTCTCTGTCTACATGTTGGTACGTATAGTCCTGTCTCTGTCTACATGTTGGTACGTATAGTCCTGTCTCTGTCTACATGTTGGTACGTATAGTCCTGTCTCTGTCTACATGTTGGTACGTATAGTCCTGTCTCTGTCTACATGTTGGTACGTATAGTCCTGTCTCTGTCTACATGTTGGTACGTATAGTCCTGTCTCTGTCTACATGTTGGTACGTATAGTCCTGTCTCTGTCTACATGTTGGTACGTATAGTCCTGTCTCTGTCTCTGTCTACTAACAGTTTTAGTAATACTGGGGATGTCCACGTTCTACATTTACGTCGGTAAAGACTGAACCTTTGTCTCTAAATAACTCGTTGTTTTCCTCCTGTAAGGTACGTAGGACGATCTCCTCCATCAGATGTCCCCCCCCCATCTCTCTTTTTAGAATTTTTTTTTGCTGGTGCCAGCGCACAGCTTTTCATATCCCTCAATCCAGTGCCAGGTGCTACGTTGTCTAAATAACTCTACTGGCTAGTTTGCCTGTCTGTAAAGAGAAGGGCGGGCTGTACGTTGATCATGCTGCTCTGATTGGATAGAGCGATACTGTATTTCTCCATCCATTCGCTTCATAATTTCACATGATCACTTCTCTTGGCCTGATTCTGTCTGATCGTTTAGATTACTTCTGCCTCCTGTTAGCCTGATCA
Organism: Salvelinus alpinus; assembly: GCF_045679555.1. NCBI lineage: Eukaryota > Metazoa > Chordata > Actinopteri > Salmoniformes > Salmonidae > Salvelinus > Salvelinus alpinus. The sequence goes on from NC_092087.1 coordinate 1,936,065, forward strand.
TTTAGATTACTTCTGCCTCCTGTTAGCCTGATCATTTAGATTACTTCTGCCTCCTGTTAGCCTGATCATTTAGATTACTTCTGCCTCCTGTTAGTCTGATCATTTAGATTACTTTTGCCTGCTGTTAGCCTGATCATTTAGATTACTTCTGCCTCCCGTTAGCCTGATCATTTAGATTACTTCTGCCTCCCGTTAGACTGATCATTTAGATTACTTCTGCCTCCCGTTAGACTGATCATTTAGATTACTTCTGCCTCCCGTTAGACTGATCATTTAGATTACTTCTGCCTCCCGTTAGACTGATCATTTAGATTACTTCTGCCTCCCGTTAGACTGATCATTTAGATTACTTCTGCCTCCCGTTAGCCTGATCATTTAGATTACTTCTGCCTCCCGTTAGACTGATCATTTAGATTACTTCTGCCTCCCGTTAGCCTGATCATTTAGATTACTTCTGCCTCCCGTTAGCCTGATCATTTAGATTACTTTTGCCTCCTGTTATCTAACATAGGGGGCGGCAGGTAGCCTAGTGGTTAGAGCGTTGGGCCAGTAACCGAAAGGGTGCAAGATCAAATCCCAGAGCTGACAAGGTAAAAATCTGTTGTTCTGCCCTTGAACAAGGCAGTTAACCCACTGTTCCTAGGCCGTCATTGTAAATAAGAATTTGTTCTTAACTGACTTGCCTCGTTAAATAAAGGTTAAATATACAAATAAATAACAAGCGGGGCGAGGGTAGGTAAAAAATATGAAATGCTGATTATGCTGATCCATCACGTTGGACAACCAAACAATCATGTCCTGCATTTTGTCAACACATTTCAGTCAGACATTCCAACCTGTCCCAGTCAGACATTCCAACCTGTCCCAGTCAGACATTCCAACCTGTCCCAGTCAGACATTCCAACCTGTCCCAGTCAGACATTCCAACCTGTCCCAGTCAGACATTCCAACCTGTCCCAGTCAGACATTCCAACCTGTCCCAGTCAGACATTCCAACCTGTCCCAGTCAGACATTCCAACCTGTCCCAGTCAGACATTCCAACCTGTCCCAGTCAGACATTCCAACCTGTCCCAGTCAGACATTCCAACCTGTCCCAGTCAGACATTCCAACCTGTCCCAGTCAGACATTCCAACCTGTCCCAGTCAGACATTTCAACCTGTCCCAGTCAGACATTTCAACCTGTCCCAGTCAGACATTCCAACCTGTCCCAGTCAGACATTCCAACCTGCTGGCAGCTGTTTTGATCTCCTGCTTTATACTGAGCAGCCTAGTTAGCAACACATCTGTTACTTCTCCTGCTTTTTACTGAGCAGCCTAGTTAGCAACACATCTGACACTTCTCCTGCTTTATACTGAGCAGCCTAGTTAGCAACACATCTGTTACTTCTCCTGCTTTATACTGAGCAGCCTAGTTAGCAACACATCTGACACTTCTCCTGCTTTATACTGAGCAGCCTAGTTAGCAACACATCTGTTACTTCTCCTGCTTTATACTGAGCAGCCTAGTTAGCAACACATCTGACACTTCTCCTGCTTTATACTGAGCAGCCTAGTTAGCAACACATCTGACACTTCTGCTTTATACGTAGCAGCCTAGTTAGCAACACATCTCATCAACTCACTGCCATTTAAAGACCTGCTCACTATTGATTTTCTGGTGTCTTTTATGTATAATGAAGTTCCATTGAACTGTTTGTATTCCCAGGTCCAGACGTGGGTGTGGATGTGATAGATGTGACCAAGCAGACTGACAGTAAGATGAAGCTCAAGGATTTTGTAGATTACTACTACAGCACCAGCAGGAAGAAAGTGTTAAACATTATCAACCTCGAGTTCTCTGACAAAAGGTAGGTACACACCTGAGAGGTACACACACCTGAGAGGTACACACACCTGAGAGGTACACACACCTGAGAGGTACACACCTGAGAGGTACACACCTGAGAGGTACACACACCTGAGAGGTACACACACCTGAGAGGTACACACACCTGAGAGGTACACACCTGAGAGGTGCACACACCTGAGAGGTACACACACCTGAGAGGTACACACACCTGAGAGGTACACACACCTGAGAGGTACACACCTGAGAGGTACACACACCTGAGAGGTACACACCTGAGAGGTACACACCGAGGTACACACCGAGGTACACACCTGAGAGGTACACACCTGAGAGGTACACACCTGAGAGGTACACACACCTGAGAGGTACACACACCTGAGAGGTACACACACCTGAGAGGTACACACACCTGAGAGGTACACACACCTGAGAGGTACACACCTGAGAGGTACACACACCTGAGAGGTACACACACCTGAGAGGTACACACCTGAGAGGTACACACACCTGAGAGGTACACACCTGAGAGGTACACACCGAGGTACACACCGAGGTACACACCTGAGAGGTACACACACCTGAGAGGTACACACCTGAGAGGTACACACCTGAGAGGTACACACCTGAGAGGTACACACACCTGAGAGGTACACACACCTGAGAGGTACACACACCTGAGAGGTACACACACCTGAGAGGTACACACACCTGAGAGGTACACACCTGAGAGGTACACACCTGAGAGGTACACACACCTGAGAGGTACACACCTGAGCGGTACACACACCTGAGAGGTACACACACCTGAGAGGTACACACTCTCTCTTTCTGTCCCTCTCTCTCTGACTCTCTCTCTCTCTCCTCTCTATCTCTCTCTCTCTCTCTCTCTTCTCTTTCTCTTTCTCTCCCTCTCTCCCTCTCACACCTCTCTCAGGATGGACAGTATAGTGGAGAGCCCTCAGATTGTGCGGAGGCTGTCGTGGGTAGAGAACTACTGGCCAGACGATGCTCTCCTGGGGAAACCTAAAGTGACTAAGTACTGTCTGATCGGTGTTAAAGACAGCTACACCGACTTCCACATCGAGTGTGGAGGGGCCTCCGTCTGGTACCACGTACTCAAGGTATGACACGCTTAATAACCTTATTGATGAATTCACTTTATTTATTAAGGTACTGTAATTTCTGGTACAACATACTCAAGGTTTTAATGTGATTTATTAGGATCCCCATTAGCCAACGCCAATGGTGACAGCTACGCAGGTTTGCTGGGGTCTGATCACATAATTAAAAAGACATTACAGACAAAATACTTTACAATTTACATACATTTAAATGTAGTGTACATTAACATATTGTGTGTGTGTGTGTGTGTGTGTGTGTGTGTGTGTGTGTGCATTTATTAGTTACACATACATGTCAGTACACACAACAAGTAGGTCACATGGGGGAGAGGTGTGGCTTCATTTTGTTAAACCAGGTTTGCTGTTCACTTGAGCAATATGAGATGGAACGGAGTTCCATTCACTCATGGCTCTGTATAATACTGTACGTTTCCTTGAATTTGTTCTGGACCTGGGGACTGAAAAGTCCATGTGGCATGTCTGGTGGGATAAGTGTGTGTGTCAGTGCTGTGTGTAAGTTGTCTATGCAAAACATTTGGAATTTCCAACACATAAAATGTTCTTATAAAAACAAGAAGGGACTCAGTCAGTCTGTCCTCAACTCTCAGCCAAGAGAGACTGGCACGCATAATATTTATATCAGTCCTCTGATTACAATGAAGAGCAAGACGTGCCGCTCTGTTCTGGGCCAGCTGCAGCTTAACTAGGTCTTTCCTTGCAGCACTGGACCACACGACTGGACAATAATCAAGATAAGACAAAACTAGAGTCTGCAGAACTTGCTTTTTGGAGTGTGGTGTCAAAACGCAGAGCATCTCTTTATTACCGACAGACCTCTCCCCATCTTTACAACCATTGAATCTACAGTGCAAAAACACGTTTTTAGACAAATTGAATTATCAAATTTCAGTAAGTATTCAGACCCTTTACTCAGTACTTTGATGAAGCACCATTGGCAGTGATTACAGCCTTGAGTCTTCTTGGGTGTTACGCTACAAGCTTGGCATACCTGTATTTGGGGAGTTTCTCCCATTCTTCTCTGTAGATCCTCTCAAACTCTGTCAGCTCTGTGAGGCTGTAATCGCTGCCAAAGGTGCTTCAACAAAGTACTGAGTAAAGGGTTTGGATACTTATGTAAGTATGATATTTCAGTTTTTATATTTAATAAATTAGCAAAAAAAAAAGATTCTGATTCTGAGTATCTGCAATTCCGTCTACAACCATGTTGTTCAGCCTTGATTGTCTTTCGAGATAATCTGATTTCTCCGTCATTGTTGTCATCATGGATTCTTTTACAGAACTGATGTCCTCTCAATGACTTACAGATTGCTGTCATCTTGCCATTCTCCTGTTTTAACTCACCGAGCTGAACCTGGGAGAACTGCAAACTGTTCTTCAGGTCCTGGACCTCTCTGGTCAGGTCCTCCATTCTTTTATTAGTAGAATCCACCAGTATTGTTCTTCAGGTCCTGGACCTCTCTGGTCAGGTTGTCCATTCTTTTATTAGTCGACTCCACCAGTATTTGGACAAAACACTTGTATTTATTTTCTTGTTGTAACAACTGTTTTTAGAACTATTTTGTTTGTTTAAAAGATCCTTCACCTGTGACAGAGAGACACCACTGTCCTCAACGGTACTCCTGCCAGCTTTGGTCTTTGTCATGGTAACAACGTAGGTTACAGGGCAGGTCAGAGGGAAGATTGAAAACAACAACAAATAGCAGGGATCTAGACAGCCACAAGCCCGGGACAATCCACAGTCCCAGCCACAATGGCTAACAACACCCTCAAGGAAACCCTGCTAGCTTGATAGGCAGCTAGCTAGGAGCTAGGCTAGCTTCTACACCAAACCGCTGCTCAGACCCGGCCTAGGTCGGCAGGATCACTGGACAGATAGTAGCGATCCCAGCAACTGATGCCAACCACGTCGCAAGATCCAAACTCAAAAGGTAGCTAACTACTAACCAAACTTGTTCAATAGACTTTCAAAACTTTCCAAGACAACAAATCCTCCCTCATTCCGCGTTCAACGGGAAATGTACACCTTTTCCAATGCACTTCTCAAGGAAGAATACTCGAGGTGTATTAGAAAGCATTGCTGCATAGCAAGAATGAAATTAGCCGTAGAATGAATAGGAACGAGTCCTGGACATGTATTCACAAAGTGTCTCCGAGTTGTGGTGCTGATCTAGGATCAGTGTTGCCTTTTAGATCCTAATGAATGAGATTACACGGACAGGGGGGACTTGATCTCAGATCAGTGTTGCCTTTTAGATCCTAATGAATGAGATTACACGGACCGGGTGGACTTGATCCTAGATCAGTGTTGCCTTTTAGATCCTAATGAATGAGATTACACGGACCGGGGGGACTTGATCCCAGATCAGTGTTGCCTTTTAGATCCTAATGAATGAGATTACACGGACCGGGTGGACTTGATCCTAGATCAGTGTTGCCTTTTAGATCCTAATGAATGAGATTACACGGACCGGGGGGACTTGATCCCAGATCAGTGCTGCTACAGGCCCTGATGTTGTAAGGAACTCTTGTTCTGTCTTGATGTTGTTGTTGCTGTTTCCAGGGAGAGAAGATCTTCTTCCTGATCAAGCCCACGTCAGCCAACCTATCGTTGTACGAGCGCTGGAGGTCCTCAGCCAATCACACAGAGATGTTCTTCGCCGACCAGGTGGACAAGTGTTACAAGTGCACTCTGAAGCAGGGACAGACCCTATTCATACCATCAGGTTAGTGCGCTCTGAAGCAGGGACAGACCCTATTCATACCATCAGGTTAGTGCACTCTGAAGTAGTGTTCATACCATCAGGTTAGTGCACTCTGAAGTAGTGTTCATACCGTCAGGTTAGTGGACTCTGAAGTAGTGTTCATACCATCAGGTTAGTGCACTCTGAAGCAGGGACAGACCCTATTCATACCGTCAGGTTAGTGCACTCTGAAGCAGGGACAGACCCTATTCATACCATCAGGTTAGTGCACTCTGAAGCAGGGACAGACCCTATTCATACCATCAGGTTAGTGCACTCTGAAGTAGTGTTCATACCATCAGGTTAGTGCACTCTGAAGTAGTGTTCATACCATCAGGTTAGTGCACTCTGAAGTAGTGTTCATACCGTCAGGTTAGTGGACTCTGAAGTAGTGTTCATACCATCAGGTTAGTGCACTCTGAAGCAGGGACAGACCCTATTCATACCGTCAGGTTAGTGCACTCTGAAGTAGTGTTCATACCATCAGGTTAGTGCACTCTGAAGTAGTTTTCATACCATCAGGTTAGTGCACTCTGAAGTAGTGTTCATACCATCAGGTTAGTGCACTCTGAAGTAGTGTTCATACCGTCAGGTTAGTGCACTCTGAAGTAGTGTTCATACCATCAGGTTAGTGCACTCTGAAGTAGTGTTCATACCATCAGGTTAGTGCACTCTGAAGCAGGGACAGACCCTATTCATACCATCAGGTTAGTGCACTCTGAAGCAGGGACAGACCCTATTCATACCATCAGGTTAGTGCACTCTGAAGTAGTGTTCATACCATCAGGTTAGTGCACTCTGAAGTAGTGTTCATACCGTCAGGTTAGTGCACTCTGAAGTAGTGTTCATACCATCAGGTTAGTGCACTCTGAAGTAGTGTTCATACCATCAGGTTAGTGCACTCTGAAGTAGTGTTCATACCGTCAGGTTAGTGCACTCTGAAGTAGTGTTCATACCGTCAGGTTAGTGCACTCTGAAGCAGGGACAGACCCTACTTTTGATTCTAAAGTAGGGTCTGTCCCTGCTTCAGACCTGTTTTGATGTTGTCACATTGGGAATAGAATCAGACTTGTTCTGAAGTTGTCACATTGGGAATAGAATCAGACTTGTTCTGAAGTTGTCACATTGGGAATAGAATCAGACCTGTTTTGATGTTGTCACATTGGGAATAGAATCAGACCTGTTCTGATGTTGTCACATTGGGAATAGAATCAGACCTGTTCTGATGTTGTCACATTGGGAATAGAATCAGACCTGTTCTGATGTTGTCACATTGGGAATAGAATCAGACCTGTTCTGATGTTGTCACATTGGGAATAGAATCAGACCTGTTCTGATGTTGTCACATTGGGAATAGAATCAGACCTGTTCTGATGTTGTCACATTGGGAATAGAATCAGACCTGTTCTGATGTTGTCACATTGGGAATAGAATCAGACCTGTTCTGATGTTGTCACATTGGGAATAGAATCAGACCTGTTCTGATGTTGTCACATTGGGAATAGAATCAGACCTGTTCTGATGTTGTCACATTGGGAATAGAATCAGACCTGTTCTGATGTTGTCACATTGGGAATAGAATCAGACCTGTTCTGATGTTGTCACATTGGGAATAGAATCAGACCTGTTCTGATGTTGTCACATTGGGAATAGAATCAGACCTTTTCTGATGTTGTCACATTGGGAATAGAATCAGACCTGTTCTGATGTTGTCACATTGGGAATAGAATCAGATCTGTTCTGATGTTGTCACATTGGGAATAGAATCAGACCTCTTCTGATGTTGTCACATTGGGAATAGAATCAGACCTGTTCTGATGTTGTCACATTGGGAATAGAATCAGACCTGTTCTGATGTTGTCACATTGGGAATAGAATCAGACCTGTTCTGATGTTGTCACATTGGGAATAGAATCAGACCTGTTCTGATGTTGTCACATTGGGAATAGAATCAGACCTGTTCTGATGTTGTCACATTGGGAATAGAATCAGACCTGTTCTGATGTTGTCACATTGGGAATAGAATCAGACCTGTTCTGATGTTGTCACATTGGGAATAGAATCAGACCTGTTCTGATGTTGTCACATTGGGAATAGAATCAGACCTGTTCTGATGTTGTCACATTGGGAATAGAATCAGACCTTTTCTGATGTTGTCACATTGGGAATAGAATCAGACCTGTTCTGATGTTGTCACATTGGGAATAGAATCAGACCTGTTCTGATGTTGTCACATTGGGAATAGAATCAGACCTTTTCTGATGTTGTCACATTGGGAATAGAATCAGACCTGTTCTGATGTTGTCACATTGGGAATAGAATCAGACCTGTTCTGATGTTGTCACATTGGGAATAGAAGTACAGAATGTGTTTATACTGTGTCTGTTTCCAGGTTGGATCAATGCAGTTCTGACTCCAGTGGACACTCTGGCCTTTTCTGGACACTTTGTCCACAACCTGAGTGTTGAGATGCAGATGAGGTGAGCACATCATTAGTATCAATGAGGACCTCCTGTAGCTAAGACTGTAGCTTTAAAGGTCAACTGCACTTCCTGACTTGGCCTAGTTTTTCATTAAGAAATGGTCATATTGGTCCCATGACTTGAATGGGATTTGTGCTAAAATGCTAAAATGTTAGCATGTGGAAACCGTGCCAGGGAACCTAAACCAAATCATGAATTGCTGTCATATCTTGTCCATATACTGCTTACAGGGTAAGGAAACCAACATGTAATTTTAGGTGAACTATCCCTTTAAAAAATAATGAAAAGTGTGTTTTCTTCTCCAGAGCGTATGAGGTGGAGAAGCGTCTGAAGGTCAACTGTCTGACTCCGTTCCCCAACTTTGAGACGGCCTGCTGGTATGTGGGACGCCACCTGCTGGAGAGGTTCAAAGGTACATCACCATTTTTCTTTCTACAACTATTAGGCTTTCAGGTTTGGTTTCAGTCGTCTTCTTCCTCTGCGTTCCTTTTCCTGTGCTTGTGATGCGTTTCCTGTTCCCCTCGTGGTGCTTGTCTCCTGTTCCTCTAGTGGTGTATAGCGTGTGTCCTTCCTACGGTCTGCTCAGCAGATGAGGAGATGGATACTCTAATATTATTACTGTCATTAAACGTCTGCGTGGCGTGGTTCACAGTTGATTATGTTCAAAAGGCCTGGCACAGTTACAATCACTAGTTCTCTGCTCTCTCGCTGTGTGTTTTAACTCCTCTCGGCTGGCCGGACAACTCTGTTTACGTTTCCACTGAAGGCTTTTCCTCTCTGCTGTAATATGGCCAGATTGCCTTCTACTGATCCCATTGCCAACATAGTGTATGGGCTCTGGTCAGTAGTTATGTAGGGAATAAGGTGTCATGTGGGATGCAGACTATAAGACCACAGTGGTTTATATCCCATTATTCTCTTATGGAGGTGAAACATACAGGTATTTTCTCTGTGTGTTCGTCAAATCGGGTATTTATCCCCTTATTTTCTCATGGAGGTGAAATGATCCCCAATTCTACACGACAGAAAACCATGTCCGTTCTGCACATCTGTATCATATCTGTTGTCTACATAATCAGAACGTTCAGTAATGTTGCACCCCGATGAACAGACCACAGGTAGAGCTATACCTTTACCCCACCTTAACCCTTCCCACCTGGCCAGGGTTCCATCTACTTTCTCTGCCTCTCTTTGCGTGAAGCTACAGGACTGTTTCGCTAGCACACACTGGAATATGTTCCGGTATTCATCCGATTCATTAATAAGTACATCGACGATGCAGTCCCCACAGTGACATAAACTCAGCAAAAAATGAAACGTCCCTTTTTCAGGACCCTGTCTTTCAAAGAAAAGTTCATTAAAATCCAAATAACTTCACAGATCTTCATTGTAAAGAGTTTAAACACTGTTTCCCATGCTTGTTAAATGAACCATAAACAATTCATGAACATGCAACTGTAAAACGGTCGTGAAGACACGAACAGCTTAAAGACGGTAGGCAATTAAGGTCACAGTTATGAAAACTTAGGACACTAAAGAGGCCTTTCTACTGACTCTGAAAAACACCAAAAGAAAGATGCCCAGGGTCCCTGCTCATCTGCGTGAACGTGCCTTAGGTATGCTGCATGGAGGCATGAGGACTGCAGATATGGCCAGGGAAATAAATTGCAATGTCCGTACTGTGAGACGCCTAAGACAGCGCTACAGGGAGACAGGACGGACAGCTGATCGTCCTCGCAGTGAAAGACCACGTGTAACAACACCTGCACAGGATCGGTACATCTGAACATCACACCTGCGGGACAGGTACAGGATGGCAACAACAACTGCCCGAGTTACAGCAGGAACGCACAATCCCTCCATCAGTGCTCAGACTGTCCGCAATAGGCTGAGAGAGGCTGGACTGAGGGCTTGTAGGCCTGTTGTAAGGCAGGTCCTCACCAGACATCACCGGCAACAACGTCGCCTATGGGCATAAACCCACCGTCGCTGGACCAGACAGGACTGGCAAAAAGTGCTCTTCACTTACGTGTCGCGGTTTTGTCTCACCAGGGGTGGTGGTTGGATTCGTGTTTATCGTCAAAGGAATGAGCGTTACACCGAGGCCTGTACTCTGGAGCGGGATAGATTTGGAGGTGGAGGGTCCGTCATGGTCTGGGGCGATGTTTCACAGCACCATCGGACTGAGCTTGTTGTCATTGCAGGCAATCTCAATGCTCTGCGTTACAGGGAAGACATCCTCCTCTCTCATGTGGTACCCTTCCTGCAGGCTCATCCTGACATGAGCCTCCAGCATGACAATGCCACCAGCCATACTGCTTGTTCTGTGTGTGATCTCCTGCAATACAGGAATGTCAGTGTTCTGCCATGGCCAGCAAAGAGCTCGGATCTCAATCCCATTGAGCACGTTTGGGACCTGTTGGATCGGAGGGTGAGGGCTAGGGCCATTCCCTCCAGAAATGTCTGGGAACTTGCAGGTGTCTTGGTGGAAGAGTGGGGTAACATCTCACAGCAAGAACTGGCAAATCTGGTGCAGTCCATGAGGAGGAGATGCACTGCAGTACTTAATGCAGCTAGTGGCCACACCAGATACTGACTGTTACTTTTGATTTTATATTTTTATATTTTACAATTTTACCCCCCTTTTTCTCCCCAATTTCGTGGTATCCAATTGTTAGTAGTTACTATCTTGTCTCATCGCTACAACTCCATTACGAAGGTCGAAAGCCGTGCGTCCTCCGAAACACAACCCAACCAAGCCGCACTGCTTCTTAACACAGCGCGCATCCAACCCGGAAGCCAGCCGCACCAATGTGTCGGAGGAAACACCGTGCACCTGGCGACCTTGGTTAGCGTGCACTGCGCCCGGACCGCCACATGAGTTGCTGGTGCGCGATGAGACAAGGATATCCCTACCGGCCAAACCCTCCCTAACCCGGACGACGCTAGGCCAATTGTGCGTCGCCCCACGGACCTCCCGGTCGCAGCCGGCTGCGACAGAGCCTGGGCGCGAACCCAGTTTCAAGTTCCTTGGTGTCCACATCACCAACGTGAAGAGGGCACGACTACACCTTTTCCCCCTCAGGAAACTGAAAAGATTTGGCATAGGTCCCCAGATCCTCAAAAAGTTCTGCAGCTGCACCACCGAGAGCATCTTGACCGGTTGCATCACCGCCTGGTATGGTAACTGCTCGGCATCTGACCATAAGGCGCTACAGAGGGTAGTGCATACAGCCCAGTACATCACTGGGGCCAAGCTTCCTGCCATCCAGGACCTCTATACCAGGCGGTGTCAGAGGAAAGCCCAAACAATTTTCAGACTCCAGTCATCAAGTCATAGACTGTTTTCTCTGCTACCGCACGGCAAACGGTACCGGAGCGCCAAGTCTAGGACCGAAAGGCTCCTTAACAGCTTCTACCCCAAAGCCATAAGACTGCTGAACAACTAATCAAATGGCCACCAGACTATTTACATTGACCCCCCCTCCATTTGTTTTTTACACTGCTGCTACTCACTGTTTATTATCTATGCATAGTCACTTTACCCCTACCTACATGTACAAATTACCTCTAACCTGTACCCCCGCACACTGACTCGGTACCGGTACCCCCTGTATATAGCCTCGTTATTGTTATGTTATTGTGTTACTTTTGATAATTTTTTACTTTAGTTTATTTGGTAAATATTTTCTTAACTCTTCTTGAACTTCACTGTTGGTTAAGGGCTTGTAAGTAAGCATTTCACAGTTAGGTCTATTCGGTGCATGTGACAAATAAAGTTTGATTTGATATGATAGAATGGCAGTACAAGGGACTCTACTATTCTCTTCACCAAGTCCACTGCAACAGCTACATTACGGCCTGGCAGATGGCTTCCATGTGACCCCTTTATCACATACACTTTTAACCTAAACTGCTGTCCTTTCCAAACACTAGTATCTGTAAAGTTACCATACGGTTCAGTAGTATCTGCAAAGTGACCCATACGGTTCAGTAGTATCTGTAAAGTGACCCATACGGTTCAGTAGTATCTGTAAAGTGACCATACGGTTCAGTAGTATCTGTAAAGTGACCATACGGTTCAGTAGTATCTGTAAAGTTACCATACGGTTCAGTAGTATCTGTAAAGTGACCATACGGTTCAGTAGTATCTGTAAAGTGACCATACGGTTCAGTAGTATCTGTAAAGTGACCATACGGTTCAGTAGTATCTGTAAAGTAACCCATACTGTTCAGTAGTATCTGCAAAGTGACCCATACGGTTCAGTAGTATCTGTAAAGTTACCATACGGTTCAGTAGTACCTGTAAAGTGACCATACGGTTCAGTAGTATCTGTAAAGTTACCATACGGTTCAGTAGTATCTGTAAAGTAACCCATACGGTTCAGTAGTATCTGTAAAGTTACCATACGGTTCAGTAGTATCTGTAAAGTAAACCATACTGTTCAGTAGTATCTGTAAAGTGACCATACGGTTCAGTAGTATCTGTAAAGTAACCCATACGGTTCAGTAGTATCTGTAAAGTTACCATACGGTTCAGTAGTATCTGTAAAGTTACCTTACGGTTCAGTAGTATCTGTAAAGTGACCATACGGTTCAGTAGTATCTGTAAAGTAAACCATACTGTTCAGTAGTATCTGTAAAGTGACCCATACGGTTCAGTAGTATCTGTAAAGTAAACCATACGGTTCAGTAGTATCTGTAAAGTAAACCATACGGTTCAGTAGTATCTGTAAAGTTACCATACGGTTCAGTAGTATCTGTAAAGTAACCCATACGGTTCAGTAGTATCTGTAAAGTGACCATACGGTTCAGTAGTATCTGTAAAGTGACCATACGGTTCAGTAGTATCTGTAAAGTGACCATACGGTTCAGTAGTATCTGTAAAGTTACCATACGGTTCAGTAGTATCTGTAAAGTTACCATACGGTTCAGTAGTATCTGTAAAGTTACCATACGGTTCAGTAGTATCTGTAAAGTTACCATACGGTTCAGTAGTATCTGTAAAGTAACCCATACGGTTCAGTAGTATCTGTAAAGTTACCATACGGTTCAGTAGTATCTGTAAAGTTACCATACGGTTCAGTAGTATCTGTAAAGTTACCATACGGTTCAGTAGTATCTGTAAAGTGTCCCAGTTTCCCCCATGGCCTGTCTGGTTTAGTTACTTTTCAGTGGTGGCATGTTTTTCAGTGTGCTATAAGTATTTTCTGACATGACACTTGTATCTGCTCCTGTGTCAATCTTAAAGTCTGTTGTAGTACCTTTTATTTGCAGTTCAACTTCTTATGGCTGGGGGGGCAGTATTGAGTAGCTTGGATGAATAAGGTGCCCAGAGTAAACTGCCTGTTACTCAGGCCCAGAAGCTAAGATATGCATATTATTAGTAGATTTGGATAGAAAACACTCTGACGTTTCTAAAACTGTTTGAATGATGTCTGTGAGTATAACAGAACTCATATGGCAGGCAAAAACCTAACAAAAAATCCAACCAGGAAGTGGGAAATCTGAGGTTTGTAGGTTTTCAAGTCTTTGCCTATCCAATATACATTTAAAAAATTTGGTCCGATTGCACTTCCTAAGGCTTCCACTAGATGTCAACAGTCTTTAGAACCTTGTTTCAGGCTTCTACTGTGAAGGTGGAGCGAATAAGAGCTGTTTGACTAAGAGGTCTGGCAGAATGCCTTGAGGTAAGTCAGGCGTGCGGCCGTGAGAGCGAGCTGCGTTCCTTTTCCTTTCTAAAGACAAAGGAATTGTCCGGTTGGAACATTATTGAAGAATTATGATAAAAAATATCCTAAAGATTGATTCTATACATCGTTTGACATGTTTCTACGAACTGTAATGGAACTATTTGACTTTTTGTCTGGACTAAGTCCCTGCGCCTCTTGAATTTGGATTTGTGAACTAAAGGCGCGAACAAAAAGGAGGTATTTGGACATAAATGATGTCATAAATGACATAAACGTGTTCGATGGACTTTATCGAACAAAACAAACATTTATGAGTGCATTCCGATGAAGATCATCAAAGGTAAGTGAATATTTATAATGCTATTTCTGACTTCTGTTGACTCCACAACATGGCGGGTATCTGTATGGCTTGTTTTGGAGCCTGAGCGCTGTACTCAGATTATAGCATGGTGTGCTTTTTCGGTAAAGTTTTTTTTAAATCTGACACAGCGGTTGCATTAAGGAGAAGTTTATCTTTAATTCCATGCATAACACTTGTATTTTCATCAGCAGTTATGATGAGTATTTCTGTAAATTGATGTGGCTCTCTGGAAAAATGGCTGTGTTTTTCTGTGACTAGGCGCTGACCTGACATAATCGCATGGTATGCTTTCGTCGTAAAGCCTTTTTGAAATCGGACACTGTGGTGGGATTAACAACAAATGTATCTTTAAAATGGTGTAAAATACTTGTATGTTTGAGGAATTTGAATTATGTTGTTTGAATTTGGCGCCCTGCACTTTCACTGGCTGTTGTCAAATGGATCCTGTTAAGGTGATTTCAGCCGTAAGAAGTTAACTGTCATTGCTTTAGTCATCAACATCTGTGACTCCCAGGAAATGGAACTCACCCTCTCCTCCGCTATCGTTGGGTGCAGTAAACCTCGTTGACCACCCGGGAGCGACAAACGACTGCGAAATGTTTCCTACAGTTGCTGCGTTCTTAGCAGCACATCTGTCCTCTTTAGCCTTACCACATCTGTCCTCTTTAGCCTTACAACATCTGTCCTCTTTAGCCTTACCACATCTGTCCTCTTTAGCCTTACCACATCTGTCCTCTTTAGCCTTACCACATCTGTCCTCTTTAGCCTTACCACATCTGTCCTCTTTAGCCTTACCACATCTGTCCTCTTTAGCCTTACCACATCTGTCCTCTTTAGCCTTACCACATCTGTCCTCTTTAGCCTTACCACATCTGTCCTCTTTAGCCTTACCACATCTGTCCTCTTTTACCACATCTGTCCTCTTTAGCCTTACCACATCTGTCCTCTTTTACCACATCTGTCCTCTTTAGCCTTACCACATCTGTCCTCTTTAGCCTTACCACATCTGTCCTCTTTTACCACATCTGTCCTCTTTTACCACATCTGTCCTCTTTTACAACATCTGTCCTCTTTAGCCTTACCACATCTGTCCTCTTTTCCACATCTGAAACATCTTGTTCACATTGTGTCCCCTTTGTTTTGTCCGTTTCCGTGTCTCTGTTTGTCATTGTGTCCTTTTGTTTAATCCCCTTTGTTTTGTCCGTTTCCGTGTCTCTGTTTGTCATTGTGTCCTTTTGTTTAATCCCCTTTGTTTTGTCCGTTTCCGTGTCTCTGTTTGTCATTGTGTCCTTTTGTTTAATCCCCTTTGTTTTGTCCGTTTCCGTGTCTCTGTTTGTCATTGTGCACCGCTCATTTGTATGCTACTTCCCTTGACTTGCTCTGACTGCCTCACAAGCTCTACCGCTTTGTCGAGTGTCAAGTCAGGCGTTAGTTCAAGCTTCTCGGACATCTCCCTATGACCAACCTGTCCAGGATATTTGAGTTCTTGGCAGTGTTGAAAGCCATGTAACATCTATCCGGTGTATCCCTCGGGGGGTTCCGCGGGCTTGTGGGTGCGCTGATGAAAACGGGCTCTTACATGAATCGTGTTCACTTTGGGCACTAAATCATTGTCCAGTTCTCCCATAACAATCTCATCATTTTTCTGATCCTCCACAGAAGACCTGAATATCTTGAAAACGTGTTCGGCTTCTTTCCCCTGTGGATAGAGCAGTGTACAGACCTGTAACTCCTTTCTGGTGGGTGGGAGAGGCATATGGCTGGGAGAGATGATGGGAGGGAGGGAGACAGGCTGGGAGGGAGGGAGACAGGCTGGGAGGGAGGGAGGGAGACTGGGAGGGAGACTGGGAGGGAGGGAGGGAGACTGGGAGGGAGACAGGCTGGGAGGGAGGGGATGGAGGGAGGGAGACAGGCAGGCTGGGAGGGAGGGAGGGAGAGGCATGTGTCTGATTTAAAGGGCCTTGCAGTAACATCTTCCAGGAGTTTACTGGTCTAATCAGATGTTTTCTGTTATTAAACCAGAGTGAATTCAGTTTCAACAGAGATCTATATTTCCCTGCTGTCTGGGTAGGAAATGGTGACCGCTCTCTGAAACGTGATGTGTTCTGATTGGTTAATTAGTTTACTGACAGAAGTTAGGCTAGAGGGAGCCGCTCTCTGAAACGTGATGTGTTCTGATTGGTTAATTAGTTTACTGACAGAAGTTAGGCTAGAGGGAGCCGCTCTCTGAAACGTGATGTGTTCTGATTGGTTAATTAGTTTACTGACAGAAGTTAGGCTAGAGGGAGCCGCTCTCTGAAACGTGATGTGTTCTGATTGGTTAATTAGTTTACTGACAGCAGTTAGGCTAGAGGGAGCCGCTCTCTGAAACGTGATGTGTTCTGATTGGTTAATTAGTTTACTGACAGAAGTTAGGCTAGAGGGAGCCGCTCTCTGAAACGTGATGTGTTCTGATTGGTTAATTAGTTTACTGACAGAAGTTAGGCTAGAGGGAGCCGCTCTCTGAAACGTGATGTGTTCTGATTGGTTAATTAGTTTACTGACAGAAGTTAGGCTAGAGGGAGCCGCTCTCTGAAACGTGATGTGTTCTGATTGGTTAATTAGTTTACTGACAGCAGTTAGGCTAGAGGGAGCAGCTCTCTGAAACGTGATGTGTTCTGATTGGTTAATTAGTTTACTGACAGAAGTTAGGCTAGAGGGAGCCGCTCTCTGAAACGTGATGTGTTCTGATTGGTTAATTAGTTTACTGACAGAAGTTAGGCTAGAGGGAGCCGCTCTCTGAAACGTGATGTGTTCTGATTGGTTAATTAGTTTACTGACAGAAGTTAGGCTAGAGGGAGCCGCTCTCTGAAACGTGATGTGTTCTGAGCTCTCTGAAACGTGATGTGTTCTGATTGGTTAATTAGTTTACTGACAGAAGTTAGGCTAGAGGGAGCCGCTCTCTGAAACGTGATGTGTTCTGATTGGTTAATTAGTTTACTGACAGAAGTTAGGCTAGAGGGAGCCGCTCTCTGAAACGTGATGTGTTCTGATTGGTTAATTAGTTTACTGACAGAAGTTAGGCTAGAGGGAGCCGCTCTCTGAAACGTGATGTGTTCTGATTGGTTAATTAGTTTACTGACAGAAGTTAGGCTAGAGGGAGCAGCTCTCTGAAACGTGATGTGTTCTGATTGGTTAATTAGTTTACTGACAGAAGTTAGGCTAGAGGGAGCCGCTCTCTGAAACGTGATGTGTTCTGATTGGTTAATTAGTTTACTGACAGCAGTTAGGCTAGAGAGAGCCGCTATCTGAAACGTGATGTGTTCTGATTGGTTAATTAGTTTACTGACAGAAGTTAGGCTAGAGGGAGCAGCTCTCTGAAACGTGATGTGTTCTGATTGGTTAATTAGTTTACTGACAGAAGTTAGGCTAGAGGGAGCCGCTCTCTGAAACGTGATGTGTTCTGATTGGTTAATTAGTTTACTGACAGAAGTTAGGCTAGAGGGAGCCGCTCTCTGAAACGTGATGTGTTCTGATTGGTTAATTAGTTTACTGACAGCAGTTAGGCTAGAGGGAGCCGCTCTCTGAAACGTGATGTGTTCTGATTGGTTAATTAGTTTACTGACAGAAGTTAGGCTAGAGGGAGCCGCTCTCTGAAACGTGATGTGTTCTGATTGGTTAATTAGTTTACTGACAGAAGTTAGGCTAGAGGGAGCCGCTCTCTGAAACGTGATGTGTTCTGATTGGTTAATTAGTTTACTGACAGAAGTTAGGCTAGAGGGAGCCGCTCTCTGAAACGTGATGTGTTCTGATTGGTTAATTAGTTTACTGACAGCAGTTAGGCTAGAGGGAGCAGCTCTCTGAAACGTGATGTGTTCTGATTGGTTAATTAGTTTACTGACAGAAGTTAGGCTAGAGGGAGCCGCTCTCTGAAACGTGATGTGTTCTGATTGGTTAATTAGTTTACTGACAGAAGTTAGGCTAGAGGGAGCCGCTCTCTGAAACGTGATGTGTTCTGATTGGTTAATTAGTTTACTGACAGCAGTTAGGCTAGAGGGAGCCGCTCTCTGAAACGTGATGTGTTCTGATTGGTTAATTAGTTTACTGACAGAAGTTAGGCTAGAGGGAGCAGCTCTCTGAAACGTGATGTGTTCTGATTGGTTAATTAGTTTACTGACAGAAGTTAGGCTAGAGGGAGCCGCTCTCTGAAACGTGATGTGTTCTGATTGGTTAATTAGTTTACTGACAGCAGTTAGGCTAGAGAGAGCCGCTATCTGAAACGTGATGTGTTCTGATTGGTTAATTAGTTTACTGACAGAAGTTAGGCTAGAGGGAGCAGCTCTCTGAAACGTGATGTGTTCTGATTGGTTAATTAGTTTACTGACAGAAGTTAGGCTAGAGGGAGCAGCTCTCTGAAACGTGATGTGTTCTGATTGGTTAATTAGTTTACTGACAGAAGTTAGGCTAGAGGGAGCCGCTATCTTACAGTAGAAAGAGGCTTTTATGAAAAATGAGTCTTCAACTCAATCAATGTTCACAGTGAATGAACAGAATCCAATTAATTTAACCTTTATTTGAACAGTTTATCCCTTTGAGGTCAAATGACCTCTTTACCAAGAGAGAGCTGTCTAACATGATTCTCTCTTGTTGCAGGTTTACACAAGTCCAACAAGCAACCAGCTGCCTACCTGGTCCACGGAGCTAAGATCATCAACGGAGCTTTTAGAGCTTGGACCAAGAAACAGGTAACCATCAGTTCCACCTATACACTCTAAATCCCACCTTTATAATGGACAATATGTCCCGTTGTCCTTCTTTCTATCCACAGTCTTTAGAGAGTCAGCGTCTCGTGATGTCCTGTCTACCAATGTCAGCTGCTACTACAGCTACTATCGCTCTCTGACTGTGTTCCATGTACCGGGTCTCTCCTCCAGGCTCTGACTGTGTTCCATGTACCGGGTCTCTCCTCCAGGTTCTGACTGTGTTCCATGTACCGGGTCTCTCCTCCAGGAACTGACTGTGTTCCATGTACCGGGTCTCTCCTCCAGGCTCTGACTGTGTTTCATGTACCGGGTCTGTCCTCCAGGTTCTGACTGTGTTCCATGTACCGGGTCTCTCCTCCAGGCTCTGACTGTGTTCCATGTACCGGGTCTCTCCTCCAGGTTCTGACTGTGTTCCATGTACCGGGTCTCTCCTCCAGGCCCTGACTGTGTTCCATGTACCGGGTCTCTCCTCCAGGCTCTGACTGTGTTCCATGTACCGGGTCTCTCCTCCAGGCTCTGACCGTGTTTCATGTACCGGGTCTGTCCTCCAGGCTCTGACTGTGTTCCATGTACCGGGTCTGTCCTCCAGGCTCTGACTGTGTTCCATGTACCGGGTCTCTCCTCCAGGCTCTGACTGTGTTCCATGTACCGGGTCTCTCCTCCAGGCTCTGACTGTGTTCCATGTACCGGGTCTGTCCTCCAGGCTCTGACTGTGTTCCATGTACCGGGTCTCTCCTCCAGGTTCTGACTGTGTTCCATGTACCGGGTCTCTCCTCCAGGCTCTGACTGTGTTCCATGTACCGGGTCTGTCCTCCAGGCTCTGACTGTGTTCCATGTACCGGGTCTCTCCTCCAGGCTCTGACTGTGTTCCATGTCCCGGGTCTCTCCTCCAGGCTCTGACTGTGTTTCTTGTACCGGGTCTCTCCTCCAGGAACTGACTGTGTTCCATGTACCGGGTCTCTCCTCCAGGTTCTGACTGTGTTCCATGTACCGGGTCTCTCCTCCAGGCTCTGACTGTGTTCCATGTACCGGGTCTGTCCTCCAGGCTCTGACTGTGTTCCATGTACCGGGTCTCTCCTCCAGGCTCTGACTGTGTTCCATGTACCGGGTCTCTCCTCCAGGCTCTGACTGTGTTCCATGTACCGGGTCTGTCCTCCAGGCTCTGACTGTGTTCCATGTACCGGGTCTCTCCTCCAGGCTCTGACTGTGTTCCATGTACCTGGTCTCTCCTCCAGGCTCTGACTGTGTTCCATGTACCGGGTCTCTCCTCCAGGCTCTGACTGTGTTCCATGTACCGGGTCTCTCCTCCAGGCTCTGACTGTGTTTCATGTACCGGGTCTCTCCTCCAGGCTCTGACTGTGTTCCATGTACCGGGTCTCTCCTCCAGGCTCTGACTGTGTTCCATGTACCGGGTCTCTCCTCCAGGCTCTGACTGTGTTTCATGTACCGGGTCTCTCCTCCAGGCTCTGTTAGAACATGAGGATGAGCTTCCAGAGAACATGAAGCCCACTCAGCTCATCAAGGACCTGGCCAAGGAGATCAGGATCTCAGAGGTACGACTCTGCCCTGCTCAACGCCACCTTGCCCTGTCCTTGCCTGCTCTGTACTGTACTCATCTATTCTACTGGCCAGGTTTCCAAAGGCCTGTTGTTGTTGGAGAGATACATAGAGTATATCTGACATTAACAGTACAGACATAACCTATACAGTTGAAGTCGGAAGTTTACATGCACTTAGGTTGGAGTCATTAAAACTTGTTTTTCAACCACTCCACAAATGTCTTGTTAACAAACTATAGTTTTGGCAAGTCAGTTAGGACATCTACTTTGTGCATGACACACGTAATTTTTCCAACAATTGTTTACAGACAGATTATTTCACTTCTAATTCACTGTATCACAATTCCAGTGGGTCAGAAGTTTACGTACACCAAGTTGACTGTGCCTTTAAACAGCTTGGAAAATTCCAGAAAATGATGTCATGGCTTTAGAAGCTTCTGATAGGCTAATGGACATAATTTGAGTCAATTGGAGGTGTACTTGTGGATGTCTTTCAAGGCCTACCTTCAAACTCAGTGCATCTTTGCTTGACATCATGGGAAAATCAAAAGAAATCAGCCAAGACCTCAGAAAAACAATTATAGACCTCCGCAAGTTTGGTTCATCTTTGGGAGCAATTTCCAAACGCCTGAAGGTACCACGTTCATCTGTCCAAACAATAGTACGCAAGTATATACACCATGGGACCACGCAGCCGTCATACAGCTCAGGAAGGAGACGCATTCTGTCTCCTAGAGATGAACGTACTTTGGTGCAAAAAGTGCAAATCTATCCCAGAACAACAGCAAAGGACCTTGTGAAGATGCTGGAGGAAACATGTACAAAAGTATCTATATCCACAGTAAAATTAGTCTTATATCATCATAACCTGAAAGGCCGCTCAGCAAGGGAGAAGCCACTGCTCCAAAATCGTCATAAAAATGACAGACTACGGTTTGCAGCTGTACATGGGGAGAAAGATCGTACTTTTTGGAGAAATGTCCTCTGGTCTGATGAAACAAAAATAGAACTGTTTGGCCATAATGACCATCATTATGTTTGGAGGAAAAAGGGGGAGGCTTGCAAGCTGAAGAACACCATCCCAACCGTGAAGCACGGGGGTGGCAGCATCATGTTTTGGGGGTGCTTTGCTGCAGGAGGGACTGGTGCACTTCATGAGAAAGGAAAATTATGTGTATATATTGAAGCAACATTTCAAGACATCAGTCAGGAAGTTAAAGCTTGGTCGCAAATGTGTCTTCCAAATGGACAATGACCACAAGCATACTTCCAAAGTTGTAGCAAAATGGCTTAAGGACAACCAAGTCAAGGTATTGGAGTGGCCATCACGAAGCCTTGACCTCAATCCTATAGAACATTTGTGGGCAGAACTGAAAAAGCGTGTGCGAGCAAAGAGGCCTACAAACCTGACTCAGTTACACCAGCTCTGTCAGGAGGAATGGGACAGAATTCACCCAACTTACTGTGGGAAGCTTGTGAAAGGCTACCTGAAACGTTTGACCCAAGTTAATCAAGTTTAAGGCAATGCTACCAAATACTAATTGAGTGTATGTAAACTTCTGACCCACTGGGAATGTGATGAAAGAAATACAAGCTGAATTAAATCATTCTCTCTAATATTATTCTGCCATTTTACATTCTTAAAATAAAGTGGTGATCCTAACTGACCTAAGACAGGGACTTTTTACTAGGATTAAATGTCAGTAATTGTAAAACTGTATCTGAACTGCATCATGGGTTTTGTAGTGAACTGGGTTACTAACTGTCCTATGAACTCACAGCTCAGACTGTTGTCGTGGTTCAGAGTGACAGCTCAGACTGTTGTCATGGTTCAGAGTGACAGATCAGACTGTTGTCGCGGTTCAGAGTGACAGATCAGACTGTTGTCGTGGTTCAGAGTGACAGATCAGACTGTTGTCGCGGTTCAGAGGGACAGATCAGACTGTTGTCATGGTTCAGAGTGACAGATCAGACTGTTGTCGCGGTTCAGAGTGACAGATCAGACTGTTGTCATGGTTCAGAGTGACAGATCAGACTGTTGTCATGGTTCAGAGTGACAGATCAGACTGTTGTCGTGGTTCAGAGTGACAGCTCAGACTGTTGTCATGGTTCAGAGTGACAGCTCAGACTGTTGTCGTGGTTCAGAGTGACAGATCAGACTGTTGTCGCGGTTCAGAGTGACAGATCAGACTGTTGTCGTGGTTCAGAGGGACAGATCAGACTGTTGTCGTGGTTCAGAGTGACAGATCAGACTGTTGTCGTGGTTCAGAGTGACAGATCAGACTGTTGTCGTGGTTCAGAGTGACAGATCAGACTGTTGTCATGGTTCAGAGGGACAGATCAGACTGTTGTCGTGGTTCAGAGTGACAGATCAGACTGTTGTCGCGGTTCAGAGTGACAGATCAGACTGTTGTCACGGTTCAGAGTGACAGATCAGACTGTTGTCGCGGTTCAGAGTGACAGATCAGACTGTTGTCGCGGTTCAGAGTGACAGATCAGACTGTTGTCGCGGTTCAGAGTGACAGATCAGACTGTTGTCGTGGTTCAGAGTGACAGATCAGACTGTTGTCGTGGTTCAGAGTGACAGATCAGACTGTTGTCATGGTTCAGAGTGACAGCTCAGACTGTTGTCATGGTTCAGAGTGACAGATCAGACTGTTGTCGTGGTTCAGAGGGACAGATCAGACTGTTGTCGTGGTTCAGAGTGACAGCTCAGACTGTTGTCATGGTTCAGAGTGACAGCTCAGACTGTTGTCATGGTTCAGAGTGACAGATCAGACTGTTGTCGCGGTTCAGAGTGACAGATCAGACTGTTGTCATGGTTCAGAGTGACAGCTCAGACTGTTGTCGTGGTTCAGAGGGACAGCTCAGACTGTTGTCATGGTTCAGAGGGACAGATCAGACTGTTGTCATGGTTCAGAGTGACAGCTCAGACTGTTGTCATGGTTCAGAGTGACAGCTCAGACTGTTGTCACGGTTCAGAGTGACAGCTCAGACTGTTGTCACGGTTCAGAGTGACAGCTCAGACTGTTGTCGTGGTTCAGAGTGACAGCTCAGACTGTTGTCATGGTTCAGAGTGACAGCTCAGACTGTTGTCGTGGTTCAGAGGGACAGATCAGACTGTTGTCATGGTTCAGAGTGACAGCTCAGACTGTTGTCGCGGTTCAGAGTGACAGCTCAGACTGTTGTCATGGTTCAGAGTGACAGATCAGACTGTTGTCATGGTTCAGAGTGACAGATCAGACTGTTGTCGTGGTTCAGAGGGACAGATCAGACTGTTGTCATGGTTCAGAGTGACAGCTCAGACTGTTGTCGTGGTTCAGAGTGACAGATCAGACTGTTGTCGCGGTTCAGAGTGACAGATCAGACTGTTGTCATGGTTCAGAGTGACAGATCAGACTGTTGTCACGGTTCAGAGTGACAGATCAGACTGTTGTCGCGGTTCAGAGTGACAGATCAGACTGTTGTCGTGGTTCAGAGGGACAGATCAGACTGTTGTCATGGTTCAGAGTGACAGCTCAGACTGTTGTCGTGGTTCAGAGTGACAGATCAGACTGTTGTCATGGTTCAGAGTGACAGCTCAGACTGTTGTCACGGTTCAGAGTGACAGCTCAGACTGTTGTCGTGGTTCAGAGTGACAGATCAGACTGTTGTCATGGTTCAGAGTGACAGCTCAGACTGTTGTCGTGGTTCAGAGTGACAGATCAGACTGTTGTCGCGGTTCAGAGTGACAGATCAGACTGTTGTCATGGTTCAGAGTGACAGATCAGACTGTTGTCACGGTTCAGAGTGACAGATCAGACTGTTGTCGCGGTTCAGAGTGACAGATCAGACTGTTGTCGTGGTTCAGAGGGACAGATCAGACTGTTGTCATGGTTCAGAGTGACAGCTCAGACTGTTGTCGTGGTTCAGAGTGACAGATCAGACTGTTGTCATGGTTCAGAGTGACAGCTCAGACTGTTGTCACGGTTCAGAGTGACAGCTCAGACTGTTGTCGCGGTTCAGAGTGACAGATCAGACTGTTGTCGTGGTTCAGAGTGACAGATCAGACTGTTGTCGTGGTTCAGAGTGACAGATCAGACTGTTGTCGTGGTTCAGAGTGACAGCTCAGACTGTTGTCATGGTTCAGAGTGACAGCTCAGACTGTTGTCGTGGTTCAGAGTGACAGCTCAGACTGTTGTCACGGTTCAGAGTGACAGCTCAGACTGTTGTCATGGTTCAGAGTGACAGCTCAGACTGTTGTCGTGGTTCAGAGTGACAGCTCAGACTGTTGTCATGGTTCAGAGTGACAGCTCAGACTGTTGTCATGGTTCAGAGTGACAGCTCAGACTGTTGTCGTGGTTCAGAGTGACAGATCAGACTGTTGTCGTGGTTCAGAGTGACAGCTCAGACTGTTGTCGCGGTTCAGAGTGACAGCTCAGACTGTTGTCGCGGTTCAGAGGGACAGATCAGACTGTTGTCGTGGTTCAGAGTGACAGATCAGACTGTTGTCGCGGTTCAGAGTGACAGCTCAGACTGTTGTCGTGGTTCAGAGTGACAGATCAGACTGTTGTCATGGTTCAGAGTGACAGCTCAGACTGTTGTCACGGTTCAGAGTGACAGCTCAGACTGTTGTCGCGGTTCAGAGTGACAGCTCAGACTGTTGTCGTGGTTCAGAGTGACAGATCAGACTGTTGTCATGGTTCAGAGTGACAGCTCAGACTGTTGTCATGGTTCAGAGTGACAGCTCAGACTGTTGTCGTGGTTCAGAGTGACAGCTCAGACTGTTGTCACGGTTCAGAGTGACAGCTCAGACTGTTGTCATGGTTCAGAGTGACAGCTCAGACTGTTGTCGTGGTTCAGAGTGACAGCTCAGACTGTTGTCGTGGTTCAGAGTGACAGCTCAGACTGTTGTCGTGGTTCAGAGTGACAGCTCAGACTGTTGTCATGGTTCAGAGTGACAGCTCAGACTGTTGTCATGGTTCAGAGGGACAGATCAGACTGTTGTCATGGTTCAGAGTGACAGCTCAGACTGTTGTCGTGGTTCAGAGTGACAGATCAGACTGTTGTCGCGGTTCAGAGTGACAGATCAGACTGTTGTCGCGGTTCAGAGTGACAGATCAGACTGTTGTCACGGTTCAGAGTGACAGATCAGACTGTTGTCGTGGTTCAGAGTGACAGATCAGACTGTTGTCATGGTTCAGAGTGACAGCTCAGACTGTTGTCATGGTTCAGAGTGACAGCTCAGACTGTTGTCGTGGTTCAGAGTGACAGATCAGACTGTTGTCATGGTTCAGAGTGACAGCTCAGACTGTTGTCGCGGTTCAGAGTGACAGCTCAGACTGTTGTCGTGGTTCAGAGTGACAGATCAGACTGTTGTCACGGTTCAGAGTGACAGCTCAGACTGTTGTCACGGTTCAGAGTGACAGATCAGACTGTTGTCATGGTTCAGAGTGACAGATCAGACTGTTGTCGCGGTTCAGAGGGACAGATCAGACTGTTGTCGTGGTTCAGAGTGACAGCTCAGACTGTTGTCATGGTTCAGAGTGACAGCTCAGACTGTTGTCATGGTTCAGAGTGACAGCTCAGACTGTTGTCATGGTTCAGTGGGACATTAGTAAAGTGAGTATCTGTGGATAAATGACCATGTCATTGTGTTGTTGTTCAGAATGCGGCTAAAGCCATGAAGAGTGATTTGAGCAGCAAGGCTCCAGTGGAGGAACCCCCTGCTGCCCCGTCAGAGCCTGAGGACCCTGCTTCCCCCTCCAGCGTCCCCTCTCCCTCCCCTCCCCTCCGGGAAAAAACAGCCAGGAAGAAGGCCTCCAAGCCTCCCAAGCCGCCCAAGATGCCCAAGGCCCCCAAACCTCCCAAGGTCCCCAAAGTGAAGGAGGGAGGGAACAAGAAAGGAAAGAAAGAGAAGGAGGTCCCTCCCCCTCCTCCTCCTCCTCCTCCGTCGAAGCCCTCCAGCCTGGCAGCTCTGGAGTCTCACGCCAAGGACATCCTCAGCAAGATGGACCAGCCCAAGAAGGGCAAGATGGGGGGCAAGGTGAGCTATTAACCTGTTTAACCATGTTTAACCTGACTGGGCCTGGAACAAACACACCCCTATAGGCCAAGATGGACCAGCCCAAGAAGGGCAAGATGGGGGGCAAGGTGAGAGCAATAACAACCATAACTTATTCACTTCTAATACCCTGTTTAAAGGGAAACTTAAACATTTTTCAACTTCATCATCTCCAGCACCACTCCAATATCAACATATGTGAAAATAGTGCGTTTCTATGTTTTCTAGTAAAAGGAAGATACATGTCTACAAATTATATAGTAATTGTCTAGTAATTGTCTAGTAATTGTCTTGTAATTGTCTTGTAATTGTCTAGTAATTGTCTTGTAATTGTCTTGTAATTGTCTAGTAATTGTCTAGTAATTGTCTAGTAATTGTCTAGTCATTGTCTTGTAATTGTCTTGTAATTGTCTTGTAATTGTCTAGTAATTGTCTTGTAATTGTCTAGTCATTGTCTTGTAATTGTCTTGTAAGTATATAGTAATTGTCTAGTAATTGTCTAGTAATTGTCTAGTAATTGTCTAGTCATTGTCTTGTAATTGTCTTGTAATTGACTTGTAATTGTCGAGTACTTGTCGAGTACTTGTCTAGTAATTGTCTAGTCATTGTCTTGTCATTGTCTTGTAATTGTCTTGTAATTGTCTTGTAATTGTCTAGTAATTGTCTAGTAATTGTCTTGTCATTGTCTTGTCATTGTCTTGTCATTGTCTTGTCATTGTCTTGTCATTATATTGTAATTGTCTTGTCATTGTCTTGTCATTATATTGTAATTGTCTTGTCATTGTCTTGTAATTGTCTTGTAATTGACTTGTAATTGTTGAGTACTTGTCGAGTACTTGTCTAGTAATTGTCTTGTAATTATCTTGTGATTGTCTTGTAATTGTCTAGTAATTGTCTTGTAATTGTCTAGTAATTGTCTAGTAATTGTCTAGTAATTGTCTTGTAATTGTCTAGTCATTGTCTTGTAATTGTCTAGTAATTGTCTTGTAATTGTTAAGTACTTGTCTAGTAATTGTCTTGTGATTGTCTTGTAATTGTCTAGTAATTGTCTTGTAATTGTCTTGTGATTGTCTTGTAATTGGCTTGTAATTGTCTTGTAATTGTCTTGTAATTGTCTTGTAATTGTCTAGTAATTCTCTAATAATTGTCTTGTAATTGTCTAGTAATTGTCTTGTAATTGTCTAGTAATTGTCTTGTGATTCTCTTGTAATTGCCTAGTAATTGTCTTGTAATTGTCTAGTAATTGTCTTGTAATTGTCTAGTGCTTGGCTTGTAATTGTCTTGTGATTGTCTTGTAATTGTCTAGTAATTGTCTTGTAATTGTCTAGTGCTTGGCTTGTAATTGTCTAGTAATTGTCTAGTAATTGTCTAGTAATTGTCTAGTAATTGTCTTGTAATTGTCTTGTAATTGTTTAGTAATTGTCAGATGATGTCACTTAAAAACACTTATCCTCCTTTATCTTTTTTACTATAAAACATAGAAACCCTTTAACCTCTACTTCATCACCATCCCTGTTCCGGGAGCATCCTCATCAGTAAAAAAGCTGACTAGCATAGCCTAGCATAGCGACACAAGTAAATACTAGCATATAAATATCATGAAATCACAAGTCCAATACAGCAAATGAAAGATACACATCTTGTGAATCCTGCCATCATTTCCGATTTTTAAAATGTTTTACAGCGAAAACACTATGTATTTCTATTAGCTAACCACAATAGCAAAAGACTCAACCGCATATTTTCACAATTCTTTTACCGCATAGGTAGCTATCACAAAACCGACCAAATAGAGATATAATTAGTCACTAACCAAGAAACAACTTCATCAGATGACAGTCTTATAACATGTTATACAATAAATCTATGTTTTGTTCGAAAATGTGCATATTTGAGGTATAAATCATAGTTTTACATTGCAGCTACAGCTAAATAGCACCGAAGCAGCAAGAATAATTACAGAGAGCAACGTGAAATACCCAAATACTCATCATAAAACATTTATGAAAAATACATGGTGTCCAGCAAATGAAAGATAAACATCTTGTGAATCCAGCCAATATTTCAGATTTTTTAAGTGTTTTACAGCGAAAACACAATATAGCATTATATTAGCTTACCACAATAGCCAAACACACAACCGCATTCATTCACCGCAAAGGTAGCGATCGCAAAAAAACAGCAAAAGATATAAAATTAATCACTAACCTTGACCAACTTCATCAGATGACAGTCCTATAACATCAGGTTATACAATAAACTTATGTTTTGTTCGAAAATGTGCATATTTTGAGCTGTAAACCGTGGTTATACATTGTGAAAATGTAGCAACTTTTTCCCAGAATCTCCGGATATATTTCTGACACTCACCTAATCTGACCAAATAATCATCATAAACTTTACTAAAAAATACATGTTGGACAGCAAATGAAAGATACACTAGTTCTTAATGCAATCGCCGTGTTAGATTTTTAAAAATAACTTTACCATAACAAACAGCTTACGTTATAGCGAGACAGCGCCCGCAAAAAGGAAGGAAAATACGACTTAACATTTTCCACAGAAATACGAAATAACATCATAAATGGTTCTTACTTTTGCTGAGCTTCCATCAGAATATTGTACAAGGAGTCCTTTGTCCGGTTAGAATGTCCTTTTCTCCTGTCGAATTAGCAACCTTAGCTAGCCAAGTGGCGCGAAGATGTCCATCTTCACCTAACGCAGAGAACGGAAAACTCCCAAACTCCCGATAAACGTTGAATAATCTGATAAAACTATATTGAAAAAACATACTTTACGATGATATTATCACATGTATCAAATAAAATCAAAGCCGGAGATATTAGCCGTCTATACCGAACGCTTTTCAGAAGCCATAACTGATGTCCTTCCCGCGCCTTGGTAGACAAAGGAAATAGTGGTCACGTCATTCCAAGAGCTCTTGTTCGACCTCAGATCAAGCTAGACACCCCATTCCACCTCCCACTGCCTGTTGACATCTAGTGGAAGGCGTATGAAGTGCATGTGTATCCATAGAATTCAAGCAAATGAATAGGAAGGCCCTGGAACAGAGCATCGATTTCAGATTTTTCACTTCCTGTCAGGAAGTTTGCTGCAAATGAGTTCTGTTTTACTCACAGATATAATTCAAACTGTTTTAGAAACTTGAGAGTGTTTTCTATCCAATAGTAATACTAATATGCATATTGTACGATCTAGAATAGAGTACGAGGCAGTTTAATTTGGGCACGATTTTTTACAAAGTGAAAACAGCGCCCCCATATTGACAAGAAGTTAACCTACACTACTGGTCAAAAGTTTCAGAACATCTACTCATTCTCTTTATTTTTACTATTTTCTACCTTGTAGAATAATAGTGAAGACATCAAACTATGAAGCAACACATATGGAATCATGTAGTAACCAAAAAAGTGTTAAACGAATCAACATTTATTTTAGATTTTAGATTCTTCAAATAGCCACCCTTTGCATTGATGATGGCTTTGCATTCTACAATGTAGAAAATAGTAAAAATAAAGAAAACCCCTGAATGAGTAGATGTGTTCTGAAACTTGAGACCGGTAGTGTATGTTGATGTTGGGGTGGTGCTGGAGATGATGAAGTTGAACATTTTAGAAATGTCCCTTTAAACATATTTACATGTCGGTCAAGATGGACCAACCCAAGAGGGGCAAGGCAACCTTTACCATGAATAACATGACTGGACCAGTCGTGCTCTACACCTCTACATCAGGGCTGGTCAACCCTTCTCTTGGAGGGTGTGCAGGCATTTCTCCAACTGATGCTCCCTGCTTCCCCAGGCGTCTAACAACATCCTGAGCATGTCGGAGACCTTTAAGCAGAATGATTTGGAGAAGATTGAGATCCGAGAACAGACCAAGAAACAAGCGGAAGCCAAGTGGAAATATAAGGTAAGGTACAGAACAGTTTCAGTTGGGTAAGGTACAGAACAGTTTCAGTTGGGTAAGGTACAGAACAGTTTCAGTTGGGTAAGGTACACAACAGTTTCAGTTAGGTAAGGTACAGAACAGTTTCAGTTAGGTAAGGTACACAACAGTTTCAGTTAGGTAAGGTACACAACAGTTTCAGTTGGGTAAGGTACAGAACAGTTTCAGTTGGGTAAGGTACAGAACAGTTTCAGTTAGGTAAGGTACACAACAGTTTCAGTTAGGTAAGGTACAGAACAGTTTCAGTTAGGTAAGGTACAGAACAGTTTCAGTTAGGTAAGGTACAGAACAGTTTCAGTTAGGTAAGGTACACAACAGTTTCAGTTAGGTAAGGTACACAACAGTTTCAGTTAGGTAAGGTACACAACAGTTTCAGTTGGGTAAGGTACAGAACAGTTTCAGTTAGGTAAGGTACAGAACAGTTTCAGTTGGGTAAGGTACAGAACAGTTTCAGTTAGGTAAGGTACAGAACAGTTTCAGTTAGGTAAGGTACAGAACAGTTTCAGTTAGGTAAGGTACACAACAGTTTCAGTTGGGTAAGGTACAGAACAGTTTCAGTTAGGTAAGGTACAGAACAGTTTCAGTTAGGTAAGGTACAGAACAGTTTCAGTTAGGTAAGGTACAGAACAGTTTCAGTTAGGTAAGGTACAGAACAGTTTCAGTTGGGTAAGGTACACAACAGTTTCAGTTAGGTAAGGTACACAACAGTTTCAGTTAGGTAAGGTACAGAACAGTTTCAGTTGGGTAAGGTACACAACAGTTTCAGTTAGGTAAGGTACACAACAGTTTCAGTTAGGTAAGGTACAGAACAGTTTCAGTTAGGTAAGGTACAGAACAGTTTCAGTTGGGTAAGGTACAGAACAGTTTCAGTTGGGTAAGGTACAGAACAGTTTCAGTTGGGTAAGGTACAGAACAGTTTCAGTTGGGTAAGGTACAGAACAGTTTCAGTTAGGTAAGGTACAGAACAGTTTCAGTTGGGTAAGGTACAGAACAGTTTCAGTTAGGTAAGGTACAGAACAGTTTCAGTTAGGTAAGGTACAGAACAGTTTCAGTTGGGTAAGGTACAGAACAGTTTCAGTTAGGTAAGGTACAGAACAGTTTCAGTTAGGTAAGGTACAGAACAGTTTCAGTTAGGTAAGGTACAGAACAGTTTCAGTTAGGTAAGGTACAGAACAGTTTCAGTTAGGTAAGGTACAGAACAGTTTCAGTTAGGTAAGGTACAGAACAGTTTCAGTTAGGTAAGGTACAGAACAGTTTCAGTTAGGTAAGGTACAGAACAGTTTCAGTTAGGTAAGGTACAGAACAGTTTCAGTTGGGTAAGGTACAGAACAGTTTCAGTTAGGTAAGGTACAGAACAGTTTCAGTTAGGTAAGGTACAGAACAGTTTCAGTTAGGTAAGGTACAGAACAGTTTCAGTTAGGTAAGGTACACAACAGTTTCAGTTGGGTAAGGTACAGAACAGTTTCAGTTGGGTAAGGTACAGAACAGTTTCAGTTAGGTAAGGTACAGAACAGTTTCAGTTAGGTAAGGTACAGAACAGTTTCAGTTAGGTAAGGTACAGAACAGTTTCAGTTAGGTAAGGTACAGAACAGTTTCAGTAAGGTACAGAACAGTTTCAGTTGGGTAAGGTACAGAACAGTTTTAGTTAGGTAAGGTACAGAACAGTTTCAGTAAGGTAAGGTACAGAACAGTTTCAGTAAGGTACAGAACAGTTTCAGTTGGGTAAGGTACAGAACAGTTTTAGTTAGGTAAGGTACAGAACAGTTTCAGTTGGGTAAGGTACACAACAGTTTCAGTTGGGTAAGGTACACAACAGTTTCAGTTGGGTAAGGTACACAACAGTTTCAGTTAGGTAAGGTACACAACAGTTTCAGTAAGGTACAGAACAGTTTCAGTTAGGTAAGGTACAGAACAGTTTCAGTTAGGTAAGGTACAGAACAGTTTCAGTTAGGTAAGGTACACAACAGTTTCAGTTAGGTAAGGTACAGAACAGTTTCAGTTAGGTAAGGTACACAACAGTTTCAGTTAGGTAAGGTACAGAACAGTTTCAGTTGGGTAAGGTACAGAACAGTTTCAGTTGGGTAAGGTACAGAACAGTTTCAGTTAGGTAAGGTACAGAACAGTTTCAGTTGGGTATGCTACAGAACAGTTTCAGTAAGGTACAGAACAGTTTCAGTTAGGTATGGTACAGAACAGTTTCAGTTGGGTAAGGTACAGAATAGTTTCAGTTAGGTAAGGTACAGAACAGTTTCAGTTGGGTATGCTACAGAACAGTTTCAGTTAGGTAAGGTACAGAACAGTTTCAGTTAGGTAAGGTACAGAACAGTTTCAGTTGGGTAAGGTACAGAACAGTTTCAGTTAGGTAAGGTACAGAACAGTTTCAGTTGGGTAAGGTACAGAACAGTTTCAGTTAGGTAAGGTACAGAACAGTTTCAGTTGGGTAAGGTACAGAACAGTTTCAGTAAGGTACACAACAGTTTCAGTGAGGTAAGGTACACAACAGTTTCAGTTAGGTAAGGTACACAACAGTTTCAGTTGGGTAAGGTACAGAACAGTTTCAGTTAGGTAAGGTACAGAACAGTTTCAGTTAGGTAAGGTACAGAACAGTTTCATTTAGGTAAGGTACACAACAGTTTCAGTTAGGTAAGGTACAGAACAGTTTCAGTTGGGTAAGGTACAGAACAGTTTCAGTTAGGTAAGGTACAGAACAGTTTCAGTTGGGTAAGGTACAGAACAGTTTCAGTAAGGTACACAACAGTTTCAGTGAGGTAAGGTACACAACAGTTTCAGTTAGGTAAGGTACACAACAGTTTCAGTTGGGTAAGGTACAGAACAGTTTCAGTTAGGTAAGGTACAGAACAGTTTCAGTTAGGTAAGGTACAGAACAGTTTCATTTAGGTAAGGTACACAACAGTTTCAGTTAGGTAAGGTACACAACAGTTTCAGTTGGGTAAGGTACAGAACAGTTTCAGTTAGGTAAGGTACAGAACAGTTTCAGTTGGGTAAGGTACAGAACAGTTTCAGTTAGGTAAGGTACAGAACAGTTTCAGTTAGGTAAGGTACAGAACAGTTTCAGTTGGGTAAGGTACACAACAGTTTCAGTAAGGTACACAACAGTTTCAGTTGGGTAAGGTACACAACAGTTTCAGTTGGGTAAGGTACACAACAGTTTCAGTTAGGTAAGGTACACAACAGTTTCAGTTAGGTAAGGTACAGAATAGTTTCAGTTAGGTAAGGTACAGAACAGTTTCAGTTAGGTAAGGTACAGAACAGTTTCAGTTAGGTAAGGTACACAACAGTTTCAGTTAGGTAAGGTACACAACAGTTTCAGTTGGGTAAGGTACACAACAGTTTCAGTTAGAAATACAAGGTACAGTACAGAACAGTTTCAGTTAGGTAAGGTACACAACAGTTTCAGTTAGGTAAGGTCCAGAACAGTTTCAGTTAGATAAGGTACAGAACAGTTTCAGTTAGGTAAGGTACATAACAGTTTCAGTTAGGTAAGGTACACAACAGTTTCAGTTTGGTAAGGTACACAACAGTTTCAGTTAGGTAAGGTACAGAACAGTTTCAGTTAGGTAAGGTACACAACAGTTTCAGTTAGGTAAGGTACACAACAGTTTCAGTTAGGTAAGGTACAGAACAGTTTCAGTTGGGTAAGGTACAGAACAGTTTCAGTTGGGTAAGGTACAGAACAGTTTCAGTTGGGTAAGGTACAGAACAGTTTCAGTTGGGTAAGGTACAGAACAGTTTCAGTTAGGTAAGGTACAGAACAGTTTCAGTTAGGTAAGGTACAGAACAGTTTCAGTTGGGTAAGGTACAGAACAGTTTCAGTTAGGTAAGGTACACAACAGTTTCAGTTAGGTAAGGTACACAACAGTTTCAGTTGGGTAAGGTACACAACAGTTTCAGTTGGGTAAGGTACACAACAGTTTCAGTTGGGTAAGGTACAGAACAGTTTCAGTTAGAAATACAAGGTACAGTACACAACAGTTTCAGTTGGGTAAGGTACAGAACAGTTTCAGTTAGAAATACAAGGTACAGTACACAACAGTTTCAGTTGGGTAAGGTACAGAACAGTTTCAGTTAGAAATACAAGGTACAGTACACAACAGTTTCAGTTGGGTAAGGTACAGAACAGTTTCAGTTAGAAATACAAGATACAGTACACACCAGTTTCAGTTAGGTAAGGTACAGAACAGTTTCAGTTAGGTAAGGTACAGAACAGTTTCAGTTAGGTAAGGTACACAACAGTTTCAGTTGGGTAAGGTACACAACAGTTTCAGTTAGAAATACACGGTACAGTACAGAACAGTTTCAGTTAGGTAAGGTACACAACAGTTTCAGTCAGGTAAGGTACACAACAGTTTCAGTTAGGTAAGGTACACAACAGTTTCAGTTAGGTAAGGTCCAGAACAGTTTCAGTTAGATAAGGTACACAACAGTTTCAGTTAGGTAAGGTCCAGAACAGTTTCAGTTAGATAAGGTACAGAACAGTTTCAGTTAGGTAAGGTACATAACAGTTTCAGTTAGGTAAGGTACACAACAGTTTCAGTTTGGTAAGGTACACAACAGTTTCAGTTAGGTAAGGTACAGAACAGTTTCAGTTAGGTAAGGTACACAACAGTTTCAGTTAGGTAAGGTACAGAACAGTTTCAGTTGGGTAAGGTACAGAACAGTTTCAGTCGGGTAAGGTACAGAACAGTTTCAGTTGGGTAATGTACAGAACAGTTTCAGTTGGGTAAGGTACAGAACAGTTTCAGTTAGGTAAGGTACAGAACAGTTTCAGTTAGGTAAGGTACAGAACAGTTTCAGTTGGGTAAGGTACAGAACAGTTTCAGTTGGGTAAGGTACAGAACAGGTTCAGTTAGGTAAGGTACACAACAGTTTCAGTTAGGTAAGGTACACAACAGTTTCAGTTAGGTAAGGTATACAACAGTTTCAGTTGGGTAAGGTACAGAACAGTTTCAGTTAGAAATACAAGGTACATTACACAACAGTTTCAGTTGGGTAAGGTACAGAACAGTTTCAGTTAGAAATACAAGATACAGTACACAACAGTTTCAGTTAGGTAAGGTACACAACAGTTTCAGTTGGGTAAGGTACAGAACAGTTTCAGTTAGAAATACAAGATACAGTACACAACAGTTTCAGTTGGGTAAGGTACAGAACAGTTTCAGTTAGAAATACAAGATACAGTACACAACAGTTTCAGTTAGGTAAGGTACACAACAGTTTCAGTTGGGTAAGGTACAGAACAGTTTCAGTTAGAAATACAAGATACAGTACACAACAGTTTCAGTTGGGTAAGGTACAGAACAGTTTCAGTTAGGTAAGGTACAGAACAGTTTCAGTTAGAAATACAAGGTACAGTACACAACAGTTTCAGTTGGGTAAGGTACAGAACAGTTTCAGTTAGAAATACAAGATACAGTACACAACAGTTTCAGTTGGGTAAGGTACAGAACAGTTTCAGTTAGGTAAGGTACAGAACAGTTTCAGTTAGGTAAGGTACACAACAGTTTCAGTTAGGTAAGGTACACAACAGTTTCAGTTAGGTAAGGTACACAACAGTTTCAGTTGGGTAAGGTACACAACAGTTTTAGTTAGGTAAGGTACAGAACAGTTTCAGT
The DNA here is from genome assembly GCF_045679555.1 of Salvelinus alpinus. Taxonomy (NCBI): domain Eukaryota; kingdom Metazoa; phylum Chordata; class Actinopteri; order Salmoniformes; family Salmonidae; genus Salvelinus; species Salvelinus alpinus. The sequence goes on from NC_092087.1 coordinate 1,972,281, forward strand.
TAGAAATACAAGATACAGTTTCAGTTGGGTAAGGTACACAACAGTTTCAGTTAGGTAAGGTACACAACAGTTTCAGTTGGGTAAGGTACAGAACAGTTTCAGTTAGAAATACAAGGTACAGTACACAACAGTTTCAGTTGGGTAAGGTACAGAACAGTTTCAGTTAGAAATACAAGGTACAGTACACAACAGTTTCAGTTGGGTAAGGTACAGAACAGTTTCAGTTAGAAATACAAGGTACAGTACACAACAGTTTCAGTTGGGTAAGGTACAGAACAGTTTCAGTTAGAAATACAAGATACAGTACACAACAGTTTCAGTTAGGTAAGGTACACAACAGTTTCAGTTGGGTAAGGTACAGAACAGTTTCAGTTAGAAATACAAGATACAGTACACAACAGTTTCAGTTGGGTAAGGTACAGACCAGTTTCAGTTAGGTAAGGTACAGAACAGTTTCAGTTAGAAATACAAGGTACAGTACACAACGGTTTCAGTTGGGTAAGGTACAGAACAGTTTCAGTTAGAAATACAAGATACAGTACACAACAGTTTCAGTTGGGTAAGGTACAGAACAGTTTCAGTTAGGTAAGGTACACAACAGTTTCAGTTAGGTAAGGTACACAACAGTTTCAGTTAGGTAAGGTACACAACAGTTTTAGTTAGGTAAGGTACAGAACAGTTTCAGTTAGAAATACAAGATACAGTACACAACAGTTTCAGTTGGGTAAGGTACAGAACAGTTTCAGTTAGGTAAGGTACAGAACAGTTTCAGTTAGGTAAGGTACAGAACAGTTTCAGTTAGGTAAGGTACAGAACAGTTTCAGTTAGGTAAGGTACACAACAGTTTCAGTTAGGTAAGGTACACAACAGTTTCAGTTAGGTAAGGTACACAACAGTTTCAGTTAGGTAAGGTACAGAACAGTTTCAGTTAGGTAAGGTACAGAACAGTTTCAGTTGGGTAAGGTACAGAACAGTTTCAGTTAGGTAAGGTACAGAACAGTTTCAGTTAGGTAAGGTACAGGACAGTTTCAGTTGGGTAAGGTACACAACAGTTTCAGTTGGGTAAGGTACACAACAGTTTCAGTTGGGTAAGGTACACAACAGTTTCAGTTAGGTAAGGTACACAACAGTTTCAGTTAGGTAAGGTACACAACAGTTTCAGTTAGGTAAGGTACAGAACAGTTTCAGTTGGGTAAGGTACAGAACAGTTTCAGTTGGGTAAGGTACAGAACAGTTTCAGTTAGGTAAGGTACAGAACAGTTTTAGTTAGGTAAGGTACAGGACAGTTTCAGTTGGGCAAGGTACAGAACAGTTTCAGTTAGAAATACAAGGGATGCTTTAGACCAACAATATAAAGAAGTTAAGTTAGGTAAGATGGGTTAGGGTTAGGGGTTTAAAGCTTCTAGAACCTGGACCCAGCCAACAGGCTGAACTGTTTAAAGCTTCTAGAACCTGGGCCCAGCCAACAGGCTGGACTGTTTAAAGCTTCTAGAACCTGAGCCCAGCCAACAGGCTGGACTGTTTAAAGCTTCTAGAACCTGGGCCCAGCCAACAGGCTGGACTGTTTAAAGCTTCTAGAACCTGGGCCCAGCCAACAGGCTGGACTGTTTAAAGCTTCTAGAACCTGGGCCCAGCCAACAGGCTGGACTGTTTAAATCTTCTAGAACCTGGGCCCAGCCAACAGGCTGAACTGTTTAAAGCTTCTAGAACCTGGGCCCAGCCAACAGGCTGGACTGTTTAAAGCTTCTAGAACCTGGGCCCAGCCAACAGGCTCAGTCCTCACGACTATGTCCTCCTCACAACATTCACCAATTAGCATTCACATCTGCTGGGAGTCCTGCTGTGGGGCGTCCCAAATGGCACCATATTCCCTATATCGGGCACTACTTTTGACCAGGGCCCCCTGAGGTTACTATAAACATGGTGCACTATATAGGGAAAAGGGTGCCATTTGGGACGCAGTTCTGCTCTAAGGAAGCTGTTGTGTCACAATAGCTGATTCACAGGGGTTCTGGGGGGGGGGGGACGGAATACATTAGTCAATCAATCAATCAATCAATCAATCAAGTTTATTTTATATAGCCCTTCGTACATCAGCTAATATCTCGAAGTGCTGTACAGAAACCCAGCCTAAAACCCCAAACAAATCAAATCAAATCAAATTGTATTAGTCACATACACATGGTTAGCAGATGTTAATGCGAGTGTAGCGAAATGCTTGTGCTTCTAGTTCCGACAATGCAGTAATAACCAACAGTAATCTAACCTAACAATTCCACACTACTACCTTACACACACACACAAGTGTAAAGGGATAAAGAATATGTACATAAAGATATATGAATGAGTGGTGGTACAGAACGGCATGGCAGATGCAGTAGATGGTATAGAGTACGGTATATACATATGAGATGAGTACTGTAGGGTATGTAAACATAAAGTGGCATAGTTTAAAGTGGCTAGTGGTACATGTATTGCATAAAGATGGCAAGATGCAGTAGATGATATAGAGTACAGTATATATACATATGAGATGGGTAATGTAGGGTATGTAAACATTGTATTAAGTGGCATTGCTTAAAGTGGCTAGTGGTACATTTTTACATAATTTCCATCAATTCCCATTTTTAAAGTGGCTGGAGTTGGGTCAGTATGTTGGCAGCGGCCGCTAAATGTTAGTGGTGGCTGTTTAACAGTCTGATGGCCTTGAGATAGAAGCTGTTTTTCAGTCTCTCGGTCCCTGCTTTGATGCACCTGTACTGACCTCGCCTTCTGGATGATAGCGGGGTGAACAGGCAGTGGCTTGGGTGGTTGTTGTCCTTGATGATCTTTATGGCCTTCCTGTGACATCGGGTGGTGTAGGTGTCCTGGAGGGCAGGTAGTTTGCCCCTGGTGATGCGTTCTGCAGACCTCACTACCCTCTGGAGAGCCTTACGGTTGTGGGCGGAGCAGTTGCCGTACCAGGCGGTGATACAGCCCGACAGGATGCTCTCGATTGTGCATCTGTAGAAGTTTGTGAGTGCTTTTGGTGACAAGCCGAATTTCTTCAGCCTCCTGAGGTTGAAGAGGCGCTGCTGCGCCTTCTTCACAACGCTGTCTGTGTGGGTGGACCAGTTCAGTTTGTCCGTGATGTGTACACCGAGGAACTTAAAACTTTCCACCTTCTCCACTACTGACCCGTCGATGTGGATAGGGGGGTGCTCCCTCTGCTGTTTCCTGAAGTCCACAATCATCTCCTTTGTTTTGTTGACGTTGAGTATGAGGTTATTTTCCTGACACCACACTCCGAGGGCCCTCACCTCCTCCCTGTAGGCCGTCTCGTCGTTGTTGGTGATCAAGCCTACCACTGTAGTGTCATCCGCAAACTTGATGATTGAGTTGGAGGCGTGCATGGCCACGCAGTCGTGGGTGAACAGGGAGTACAGGAGAGGGCTCAGAACGCACCCTTGTGGGGCCCCAGTGTTGAGGATCAGCGGGGTGGAGATGTTGTTACCTACCCTCACCACCTGGGGGCGGCCCGTCAGGAAGTCCAGGACCCAGTTGCACAGGGCGGGGTCGAGACCCAGGGTCTCGAGCTTGATGACGAGTTTGGAGGGTACTATGGTGTTAAATGCTGAGCTGTAATCGATGAACAGCATTCTCACATGGGTATTCCTCTTGTCCAGATGGGTTAGGGCAGTGTGCAGTGTGGTTGCGATTGCGTCGTCTGTGGACCTATTGGGTCGGTAAGCAAATTGGAGTGGGTCTAGGGTGTCCGGTAGGGTGGAGGTGATATGGTCCTTGACTAGTCTCTCAAAGCACTTCATGATGACGGAAGTGAGTGCTACGGGGCGGTAGTCGTTTAGCTCAGTTACCTTAGCTTTCTTGGGAACAGGAACAATGGTGGCCCTCTTGAAGCATGTGGGAACAGCAGACTGGGATAAGGATTGATTGAATATGTCCGTAAACACACCAGCCAGCTGGTCTGCGCATGCTCTGAGGACGCGGCTGGGAATGCCGTCTGGGCCTGCAGCCTTGCGAGGGTTAACACGTTTAAATGTTTTACTCACCTCGGCTGCAGTGAAGGAGAGCCCGCAGGTTTTGGTAGGGGGCCGTGTCAGTGGCACTGTATTGTCCTCAAAGCGGGCAAAAAAGTTGTTTAGCCTGTCTGGGAGCAAGACATCCTGGTCCTCGACGGGGCTGGTTTTCTTTTTGTAGTCCGTGATTGACTGTAGACCCTGCCACATACCTCTTGTGTCTGAGCTGTTGAATTTCGACTCGATTTTGTCTCTGTACTGAGACTTAGCCTGTTTGATTGCCTTGCGGAGAGAATAGCTACACTGTTTGTATTCGGTCATGCTTCCGGTCACCTTGCCCTGGTTAAAAGCAGTGGTTCGCGCTTTCAGTTTCACGCGAATGCTGCCGTCAATCCACGGTTTCTGGTTTGGGAATGTTTTTATCGTTGCTGTGGGTACGACATCGTCAATGCACTTCCTAATGAACTCGCTCACCGAATCAGCATATTCGTCAATATTGTTGTTGGACGCGATGCGGAACATATTCCAATCCGCGTGATCGAAGCAGTCTTGAAGCGTGGATTCAGATTGGTCGGACCAGCGTTGAACAGACCTGAGCACGGGAGCTTGTTGTTTGAGTTTTTGTTTGTAGGCTGGAATCAACAAAATGGAGTCGTGGTCAGCTTTTCCGAAAGGGGGGCGGGGGAGGGCCTTATAAGCGTCGCGGAAATTAGTATAACAATGGTCTAGTGTTTTTCCAGCCCTGGTAGCACAATCGATATGCTGATAGAATTTAGGGAGTTTTGTTTTTAGATTAGCCTTGTTAAAATCCCCAGCTACGATGAATGCAGCCTCAGGGTGTGTGGTTTCCAGTTTACAAAGAGTCAGATAAAGTTCGTTCAGGGCCATCGATGTGTCTGCTTGGGGGGGAATGTATACGGCTGTGATTATGATTGACGAGAATTCCCTTGGTAGATAATGCGGTCGACATTTGATTGTGAGGAGTTCTAGATCAGGTGAACAGAACGACTTGAGTTCTTGTGTGTTGTTATGATGATCACACCACTTCTCGTTAATCATAAGGCATACCCCCCCGCCCCTCTTCTTACCGGAAAGATGTTTGTTTCTGTCGGCGCGATGCATGAAGAAACCAGCTGGCTGCACCGACTCCGTTAGCGTCCCTTGAGTTAGCCATGTTTCCGTGAAGCAGAGCACGTTGCAATCCCTGATGTCTCTCTGGAATGCTACCCGTGCTCGGATTTCATCAACCTTATTGTCAAGAGACTGGACATTGGCGAGTAGTATGCTAGGGAGTGGAGCGCGATGTGCCCGTCTCCGAAGCCTGACCACGAGACCGCCACGTTTTCCCCTTTTTCGGCGTCGCACAGGGTCGCCGGCTGGGATCAGATCCATTGTATTGTGTGGAAGGCAAAACACTGGATCCGTTTCGGGAAAGTCATATTCCTGGTAGGAACGATGATGAGTTGACGTTAATCGTATATTCAGTAGTTCCTCCCGACTGTATGTAATGAAACCTAAGATTACCCGGGGTACCGATGTAAGAAATAACACGTAAAAAAACAAAATACTGCATATTTTCCAAGGAACACGAAGCGAGGCAGCCATCTCTTTTCGGCGCCGAAAAAACAGCAAGCAATGCAGGTGTAGAAGCACGGTGGCTAGGAAAAACTCCCTAGAAAGGCCAAAACCTAGGAAGAAACCTAGAGAGGAACCAGGCTATGAGGGGTGGCCAGTCCTCTTCTGGCTGTGCCGGGTGGAGATTATAACAGAACATGGCCAAGATGTTCAAAATGTTCATAAATGACAAGCATGGTCAAATAATAATCAGGAATAAATGTCAGTTGGCTTTTCATAGCCGATCATTAAGAGTTGAAAACAGCAGGTCTGGGACAGGTAGGGGTTCCATAATCGCAGGCAGAACAGTTGAAACTGGAACAGCAGCAAGGCCAGGTGGACTGGGGACAGCAAGGAGTCATCATGCCCGGTAGTCCTGACGTATGGTCCTAGGGCTCAGGTCCTCCGAGAGAGAGAAAGAAAGAGAGAAGGAGAGAATTAGAGAGAGCATACTTAAATTCACACAGGACACTGGATAAGACAGGAGAAGTACTCCAGATATAACAGACTGACCCCCGACACAAACTACTGCAGCATAAATACTGGAGGCTTTAGTTTCATCAAAACTTGTAAGGCAAAGTGTTCCGGTTGGATTGTCTGTTGTCACTCCAAGGGTCCTGGTCCCTGTAAAGACTGGAACTAGCTAGACTGGAGGCCCTGGTACATAGATATGTAGATGGATAGAGGGGGAGGGAGGTAGGTAGGGCAAGGTCCTCACAGACTAGAATATACATTTAGTGTAGTAAATATTGGGCACATGACATACACAGACCAGGTGAATTCAGGTGAAAGCTATGATCCCTTATTGATGTCACTTGTTAAATCCACTTCAATCAGTGTAGATGAAGGGGAGGAGACAGATTAAAGAAGGATTGTTAAGCCTTGAGACAATTGAGACATGGATTGTGTCTGTGTCATTCAGAGGGTGAATGGGAAAACAAAATATTTAAGTGCCTTTGAAAGGGGTATGGTAGTAGGTGCCAGGCGCACCGGTTTGTGTCAAGAACTGCAACACTGCTGGGTTTTTCACACTCAACCGTTTCCCGTGTGTATCAAGAGTGGTCCACCACCCAAAGGACATCCAGCCAACTTGACACAACTGTGGGAAACATTGGTGTCCACATGGGTCGAACTCGGGTTGCCGGTGATGTCATGAAAACAACCTCGAAGACAGCTCCGACCCAAATAGAAATGTGTTAACTAGTACTACACTAATAGTATGTGGACACCCCTTCAAATTAAGGAACGGGATGTTTAGATAAGACACTACCTAATGAAATATAATGAAAGGGATGTTTAGATAAGACACTACCTAATGAAACATAATGAATGGGATGTTTAGATAAGACACTACCTAATGAAACATAATGAAAGGGATGTTTAGATAAGACACTACCTAATGAAACATAATGAATGGGATGTTTAGATAAGACACTACCTAATGAAACATAATGAATGGGATGTTTAGGTAAGACACTACCTAATGAAACATAATGAAAGGGATGTTTAGGTAAGACACTACCTAATGAAACATAATGAATGGGATGTTTAGATAAGACACTACCTAATGAAACATAATGAAAGGGATGTTTAGGTAAGACACTACCTAATGAAACATAATGAAAGGGATGTTTAGATAAGACTCTACCTAATGAAACATAATGAAAGGGATGTTTAGGTAAGACACTACCTAATGAAACATAATGAAAGGGATGTTTAGATAAGACACTACCTAATGAAACATAATGAAAGGGATGTTTAGATAAGACACTACCTAATGAAACATAATGAAAGGGATGTTTAGATAAGACTCTACCTAATGAAACATAATGAAAGGGATGTTTAGATAAGACTCTACCTAATGAAACATAATGAAAGGGATGTTTAGATAAGACTCTACCTAATGAAACATAATGAAAGGGATGTTTAGGTAAGACACTACCTAATGAAACATAATGAAAGGGATGTTTAGATAAGACACTACCTAATGAAACATAATGAAAGGGATGTTTAGATAAGACTCTACCTAATGAAATATAATGAAAGGGATGTTTAGATAAGACTCTACCTAATGAAACATAATGAAAGGGATGTTTAGGTAAGACACTACCTAATGAAACATAATGAATGGGATGTTTAGATAAGACACTACCTAATGAAACATATAGAATGGGATGTTTAGAATGGAAGGTCATTAAATATCACCATCCAGTGTTGAGCTTCATGAACATATTGGAAGGTGAAATAACATCCAGAGAGAGGTGGCTAAGTTATCTGACAGGTTAGAGATGACCACATCTGACAGGTTAGAGATGACCACATCTGAAGGGTTAGAGATGACCACATCTGAAGGGTTAGAGATGACCACATCTGAAGGGTTAGAGATGACCACATCTGAAAGGTTAGAGATGACCACATCTGAAAGGTTAGAGATGACCACATCTGAAGGGTTAGAGATGACCACATCTGAAGGGTTAGAGATGACCACATCTGAAGGGTTAGAGATGACCACATCTGAAAGGTTAGAGATGACCACATCTGAAAGGTTAGAGATGACCACATCTGAAGGGTTAGAGATGACCACATCTGACAGGTTAGAGATGACCACATCTGAAAGGTTAGAGATGACCACATCTGAAGGGTTAGAGATGACCACATCTGAAAGGTTAGAGATGACCACATCTGAAGGGTTAGAGATGACCACATCTGAAAGGTTAGAGATGACCACATCTGAAGGGTTAGAGATGACCACATCTGAAGGGTTAGAGATGACCACATCTGACAGGTTAGAGATGACCACATCTGAAGGGTTAGAGATGACCACATCTGAAGGGTTAGAGATGACCACATCTGACAGGTTAGAGATGACCACATCTGAAGGGTTAGAGATGACCACATCTGAAGGGTTAGAGATGACCACATCTGAAGGGTTAGAGATGACCACATCTGACAGGTTAGAGATGACCACATCTGACAGGTTAGAGATGACCACATCTGAAGGGTTAGAGATGACCACATCTGAAGGGTTAGAGATGACCACATCTGAAGGGTTAGAGATGACCACATCTGAAGGGTTAGAGATGACCACATCTGAAGGGTTAGAGATGACCACATCTGAAGGGTTAGAGATGACCACATCTGACAGGGTTAGAGATGACCACATCTGAAGGGTTAGAGATGACCACATCTGAAGGGTTAGAGATGACCACATCTGAAGGGTTAGAGATGACCACATCTGAAGGGTTAGAGATGACCACATCTGAAGGGTTAGAGATGACCACATCTGAAGGGTTAGAGATGACCACATCTGAAGGGTTAGAGATGACCACATCTGAAGGGTTAGAGATGACCACATCTGAAGGGTTAGAGATGACCACATCTGAAGGGTTAGAGATGACCACATCTGACAGGTTAGAGATGACCACATCTGACAGGTTAGAGATGACCACATCTGACAGGGTTAGAGATGACCACATCTGACAGGTTAGAGATGACCACATCTGAAGGGTTAGAGATGACCACATCTGAAGGGTTAGAGATGACCACATCTGACAGGTTAGAGATGACCACATCTGACAGGTTAGAGATGACCACATCTGAAGGGTTAGAGATGACCACATCTGAAGGGTTAGAGATGACCACATCTGAAAGGTTAGAGATGACCACATCTGAAGGGTTAGAGATGACCACATCTGACAGGTTAGAGATGACCACATCTGAAGGGTTAGAGATGACCACATCTGAAGGGTTAGAGATGACCACATCTGAAGGGTTAGAGATGACCACATCTGAAGGGTTAGAGATGACCACATCTGAAGGGTTAGAGATGACCACATCTGAAGGGTTAGAGATGACCACATCTGAAGGGTTAGAGATGACCACATCTGAAGGGTTAGAGATGACCACATCTGAAGGGTTAGAGATGACCACATCTGACAGGTTAGAGATGACCACATCTGAAGGGTTAGAGATGACCACATCTGAAGGGTTAGAGATGACCACATCTGAAGGGTTAGAGATGACCACATCTGAAGGGTTAGAGATGACCACATCTGAAGGGTTAGAGATGACCACATCTGAAGGGTTAGAGATGACCACATCTGAAGGGTTAGAGATGACCACATCTGAAAGGTTAGAGATGACCACATCTGACAGGTTAGAGATGACCACATCTGAAGGGTTAGAGATGACCACATCTGAAGGGTTAGAGATGACCACATCTGAAGGGTTAGAGATGACCACATCTGACAGGTTAGAGATGACCACATCTGAAGGGTTAGAGATGACCACATCTGAAGGGTTAGAGATGACCACATCTGAAGGGTTAGAGATGACCACATCTGAAGGGTTAGAGATGACCACATCTGACAGGTTAGAGATGACCACATCTGACAGGTTAGAGATGACCACATCTGAAGGGTTAGAGATGACCACATCTGAAGGGTTAGAGATGACCACATCTGACAGGTTAGAGATGACCACATCTGAAGGGTTAGAGATGACCACATCTGAAGGGTTAGAGATGACCACATCTGACAGGTTAGAGATGACCACATCTGAAGGGTTAGAGATGACCACATCTGAAGGGTTAGAGATGACCACATCTGACAGGTTAGAGATGACCACATCTGAAGGGTTAGAGATGACCACATCTGAAGGGTTAGAGATGACCACATCTGAAGGGTTAGAGATGACCACATCTGAAGGGTTAGAGATGACCACATCTGAAGGGTTAGAGATGACCACATCTGACAGGTTAGAGATGACCACATCTGAAGGGTTAGAGATGACCACATCTGAAGGGTTAGAGATGACCACATCTGAAGGGTTAGAGATGACCACATCTGACAGGTTAGAGATGACCACATCTGAAGGGTTAGAGATGACCACATCTGAAGGGTTAGAGATGACCACATCTGAAGGGTTAGAGATGACCACATCTGAAGGGTTAGAGATGACCACATCTGAAGGGTTAGAGATGACCACATCTGAAGGGTTAGAGATGACCACATCTGAAGGGTTAGAGATGACCACATCTGAAGGGTTAGAGATGACCACATCTGAAGGGTTAGAGATGACCACATCTGAAGGGTTAGAGATGACCACATCTGAAGGGTTAGAGATGACCACATCTGAAAGGTTAGAGATGACCACATCTGACAGGTTAGAGATGACCACATCTGAAGGGTTAGAGATGACCACATCTGAAGGGTTAGAGATGACCACATCTGAAGGGTTAGAGATGACCACATCTGACAGGTTAGAGATGACCACATCTGAAGGGTTAGAGATGACCACATCTGAAGGGTTAGAGATGACCACATCTGAAGGGTTAGAGATGACCACATCTGAAGGGTTAGAGATGACCACATCTGAAGGGTTAGAGATGACCACATCTGAAAGGTTAGAGATGACCACATCTGACAGGTTAGAGATGACCACATCTGAAGGGTTAGAGATGACCACATCTGAAGGGTTAGAGATGACCACATCTGAAGGGTTAGAGATGACCACATCTGAAGGGTTAGAGATGACCACATCTGAAGGGTTAGAGATGACCACATCTGACAGGTTAGAGATGACCACATCTGAAGGGTTAGAGATGACCACATCTGAAGGGTTAGAGATGACCACATCTGAAGGGTTAGAGATGACCACATCTGAAGGGTTAGAGATGACCACATCTGAAGGGTTAGAGATGACCACATCTGACAGGTTAGAGATGACCACATCTGAAGGGTTAGAGATGACCACATCTGAAGGGTTAGAGATGACCACATCTGAAGGGTTAGAGATGACCACATCTGAAGGGTTAGAGATGACCACATCTGACAGGTTAGAGATGACCACATCTGAAGGGTTAGAGATGACCACATCTGAAGGGTTAGAGATGACCACATCTGAAGGGTTAGAGATGACCACATCTGAAGGGTTAGAGATGACCACATCTGAAGGGTTAGAGATGACCACATCTGACAGGTTAGAGATGACCACATCTGAAGGGTTAGAGATGACCACATCTGAAGGGTTAGAGATGACCACATCTGACAGGTTAGAGATGACCACATCTGAAGGGTTAGAGATGACCACATCTGAAGGGTTAGAGATGACCACATCTGAAGGGTTAGAGATGACCACATCTGAAGGGTTAGAGATGACCACATCTGACAGGTTAGAGATGACCACATCTGAAGGGTTAGAGATGACCACATCTGAAGGGTTAGAGATGACCACATCTGACAGGTTAGAGATGACCACATCTGAAGGGTTAGAGATGACCACATCTGAAGGGTTAGAGATGACCACATCTGAAGGGTTAGAGATGACCACATCTGAAGGGTTAGAGATGACCACATCTGAAGGGTTAGAGATGACCACATCTGACAGGTTAGAGATGACCACATCTGAAGGGTTAGAGATGACCACATCTGAAGGGTTAGAGATGACCACATCTGAAGGGTTAGAGATGACCACATCTGACAGGTTAGAGATGACCACATCTGAAAGGTTAGAGATGACCACATCTGACAGGTTAGAGATGACCACATCTGACAGGTTAGAGATGACCACATCTGAAGGGTTAGAGATGACCACATCTGAAGGGTTAGAGATGACCACATCTGACAGGTTAGAGATGACCACATCTGAAGGGTTAGAGATGACCACATCTGAAGGGTTAGAGATGACCACATCTGAAGGGTTAGAGATGACCACATCTGAAGGGTTAGAGATGACCACATCTGAAGGGTTAGAGATGACCACATCTGAAGGGTTAGAGATGACCACATCTGAAGGGTTAGAGATGACCACATCTGAAGGGTTAGAGATGACCACATCTGACAGGTTAGAGATGACCACATCTGAAGGGTTAGAGATGACCACATCTGAAGGGTTAGAGATGACCACATCTGAAGGGTTAGAGATGACCACATCTGACAGGTTAGAGATGACCACATCTGAAGGGTTAGAGATGACCACATCTGAAGGGTTAGAGATGACCACATCTGACAGGTTAGAGATGACCACATCTGACAGGTTAGAGATGACCACATCTGAAGGGTTAGAGATGACCACATCTGAAGGGTTAGAGATGACCACATCTGAAGGGTTAGAGATGACCACATCTGAAGGGTTAGAGATGACCACATCTGAAGGGTTAGAGATGACCACATCTGAAGGGTTAGAGATGACCACATCTGAAGGGTTAGAGATGACCACATCTGAAGGGTTAGAGATGACCACATCTGAAGGGTTAGAGATGACCACATCTGAAGGGTTAGAGATGACCACATCTGAAGGGTTAGAGATGACCACATCTGACAGGTTAGAGATGACCACATCTGAAGGGTTAGAGATGACCACATCTGACAGGTTAGAGATGACCACATCTGAAGGGTTAGAGATGACCACATCTGAAGGGTTAGAGATGACCACATCTGAAGGGTTAGAGATGACCACATCTGACAGGTTAGAGATGACCACATCTGACAGGTTAGAGATGACCACATCTGACAGGTTAGAGATGACCACATCTGAAGGGTTAGAGATGACCACATCTGACAGGTTAGAGATGACCACATCTGACAGGTTAGAGATGACCACATCTGAAGGGTTAGAGATGACCACATCTGAAGGGTTAGAGATGACCACATCTGAAGGGTTAGAGATGACCACATCTGAAGGGTTAGAGATGACCACATCTGAAGGGTTAGAGATGACCACATCTGACAGGTTAGAGATGACCACATCTGACAGGTTAGAGATGACCACATCTGAAGGGTTAGAGATGACCACATCTGAAAGGTTAGAGATGACCACATCTGACAGGTTAGAGATGACCACATCTGAAGGGTTAGAGATGACCACATCTGAAGGGTTAGAGATGACCACATCTGAAGGGTTAGAGATGACCACATCTGACAGGTTAGAGATGACCACATCTGAAGGGTTAGAGATGACCACATCTGACAGGTTAGAGATGACCACATCTGAAGGGTTAGAGATGACCACATCTGAAGGGTTAGAGATGACCACATCTGAAGGGTTAGAGATGACCACATCTGAAGGGTTAGAGATGACCACATCTGAAGGGTTAGAGATGACCACATCTGAAGGGTTAGAGATGACCACATCTGAAGGGTTAGAGATGACCACATCTGAAGGGTTAGAGATGACCACATCTGAAGGGTTAGAGATGACCACATCTGACAGGTTAGAGATGACCACATCTGAAGGGTTAGAGATGACCACATCTGACAGGTTAGAGATGACCACATCTGACAGGTTAGAGATGACCACATCTGAAGGGTTAGAGATGACCACATCTGAAGGGTTAGAGATGACCACATCTGACAGGTTAGAGATGACCACATCTGAAGGGTTAGAGATGACCACATCTGAAGGGTTAGAGATGACCACATCTGACAGGTTAGAGATGACCACATCTGACAGGTTAGAGATGACCACATCTGAAGGGTTAGAGATGACCACATCTGAAGGGTTAGAGATGACCACATCTGAAGGGTTAGAGATGACCACATCTGACAGGTTAGAGATGACCACATCTGAAGGGTTAGAGATGACCACATCTGAAGGGTTAGAGATGACCACATCTGAAAGGTTAGAGATGACCACATCTGAAGGGTTAGAGATGACCACATCTGAAGGGTTAGAGATGACCACATCTGACAGGGTTAGAGATGACCACATCTGAAGGGTTAGAGATGACCACATCTGACAGGTTAGAGATGACCACATCTGACAGGTTAGAGATGACCACATCTGACAGGTTAGAGATGACCACATCTGAAGGGTTAGAGATGACCACATCTGACAGGTTAGAGATGACCACATCTGAAGGGTTAGAGATGACCACATCTGAAGGGTTAGAGATGACCACATCTGAAGGGTTAGAGATGACCACATCTGAAGGGTTAGAGATGACCACATCTGAAGGGTTAGAGATGACCACATCTGAAGGGTTAGAGATGACCACATCTGAAGGGTTAGAGATGACCACATCTGAAGGGTTAGAGATGACCACATCTGAAGGGTTAGAGATGACCACATCTGAAGGGTTAGAGATGACCACATCTGAAGGGTTAGAGATGACCACATCTGAAGGGTTAGAGATGACCACATCTGAAGGGTTAGAGATGACCACATCTGAAGGGTTAGAGATGACCACATCTGACAGGTTAGAGATGACCACATCTGAAGGGTTAGAGATGACCACATCTGAAGGGTTAGAGATGACCACATCTGAAGGGTTAGAGATGACCACATCTGAAGGGTTAGAGATGACCACATCTGAAGGGTTAGAGATGACCACATCTGAAGGGTTAGAGATGACCACATCTGAAGGGTTAGAGATGACCACATCTGAAGGGTTAGAGATGACCACATCTGAAGGGTTAGAGATGACCACATCTGAAGGGTTAGAGATGACCACATCTGAAGGGTTAGAGATGACCACATCTGACAGGTTAGAGATGACCACATCTGAAGGGTTAGAGATGACCACATCTGAAAGGTTAGAGATGACCACATCTGAAGGGTTAGAGATGACCACATCTGAAGGGTTAGAGATGACCACATCTGAAGGGTTAGAGATGACCACATCTGAAGGGTTAGAGATGACCACATCTGACAGGTTAGAGATGACCACATCTGAAGGGTTAGAGATGACCACATCTGACAGGTTAGAGATGACCACATCTGAAGGGTTAGAGATGACCACATCTGAAGGGTTAGAGATGACCACATCTGAAGGGTTAGAGATGACCACATCTGAAGGGTTAGAGATGACCACATCTGAAGGGTTAGAGATGACCACATCTGAAGGGTTAGAGATGACCACATCTGAAGGGTTAGAGATGACCACATCTGAAGGGTTAGAGATGACCACATCTGAAGGGTTAGAGATGACCACATCTGACAGGTTAGAGATGACCACATCTGAAGGGTTAGAGATGACCACATCTGAAGGGTTAGAGATGACCACATCTGAAGGGTTAGAGATGACCACATCTGAAGGGTTAGAGATGACCACATCTGACAGGTTAGAGATGACCACATCTGACAGGTTAGAGATGACCACATCTGAAGGGTTAGAGATGACCACATCTGACAGGTTAGAGATGACCACATCTGAAGGGTTAGAGATGACCACATCTGAAGGGTTAGAGATGACCACATCTGAAGGGTTAGAGATGACCACATCTGAAAGGTTAGAGATGACCACATCTGACAGGTTAGAGATGACCACATCTGAAGGGTTAGAGATGACCACATCTGAAGGGTTAGAGATGACCACATCTGAAGGGTTAGAGATGACCACATCTGAAGGGTTAGAGATGACCACATCTGAAGGGTTAGAGATGACCACATCTGAAGGGTTAGAGATGACCACATCTGAAGGGTTAGAGATGACCACATCTGACAGGTTAGAGATGACCACATCTGAAGGGTTAGAGATGACCACATCTGAAGGGTTAGAGATGACCACATCTGAAAGGTTAGAGATGACCACATCTGACAGGTTAGAGATGACCACATCTGACAGGTTAGAGATGACCACATCTGAAGGGTTAGAGATGACCACATCTGAAGGGTTAGAGATGACCACATCTGAAGGGTTAGAGATGACCACATCTGAAGGGTTAGAGATGACCACATCTGAAGGGTTAGAGATGACCACATCTGAAGGGTTAGAGATGACCACATCTGAAGGGTTAGAGATGACCACATCTGACAGGTTAGAGATGACCACATCTGAAGGGTTAGAGATGACCACATCTGAAGGGTTAGAGATGACCACATCTGAAAGGTTAGAGATGACCACATCTGACAGGTTAGAGATGACCACATCTGACAGGTTAGAGATGACCACATCTGAAGGGTTAGAGATGACCACATCTGAAGGGTTAGAGATGACCACATCTGACAGGTTAGAGATGACCACATCTGACAGGTTAGAGATGACCACATCTGAAGGGTTAGAGATGACCACATCTGACAGGTTAGAGATGACCACATCTGAAGGGTTAGAGATGACCACATCTGAAGGGTTAGAGATGACCACATCTGAAGGGTTAGAGATGACCACATCTGAAGGGTTAGAGATGACCACATCTGAAGGGTTAGAGATGACCACATCTGAAGGGTTAGAGATGACCACATCTGACAGGTTAGAGATGACCACATCTGACAGGTTAGAGATGACCACATCTGAAGGGTTAGAGATGACCACATCTGAAGGGTTAGAGATGACCACATCTGAAGGGTTAGAGATGACCACATCTGAAGGGTTAGAGATGACCACATCTGAAGGGTTAGAGATGACCACATCTGAAGGGTTAGAGATGACCACATCTGAAGGGTTAGAGATGACCACATCTGACAGGTTAGAGATGACCACATCTGACAGGTTAGAGATGACCACATCTGAAGGGTTAGAGATGACCACATCTGAAGGGTTAGAGATGACCACATCTGAAGGGTTAGAGATGACCACATCTGACAGGTTAGAGATGACCACATCTGACAGGTTAGAGATGACCACATCTGAAGGGTTAGAGATGACCACATCTGAAGGGTTAGAGATGACCACATCTGAAGGGTTAGAGATGACCACATCTGAAAGGTTAGAGATGACCACATCTGACAGGTTAGAGATGACCACATCTGAAGGGTTAGAGATGACCACATCTGAAGGGTTAGAGATGACCACATCTGACAGGTTAGAGATGACCACATCTGAAGGGTTAGAGATGACCACATCTGAAGGGTTAGAGATGACCACATCTGAAGGGTTAGAGATGACCACATCTGAAGGGTTAGAGATGACCACATCTGACAGGTTAGAGATGACCACATCTGAAGGGTTAGAGATGACCACATCTGAAGGGTTAGAGATGACCACATCTGAAGGGTTAGAGATGACCACATCTGAAGGGTTAGAGATGACCACATCTGAAGGGTTAGAGATGACCACATCTGAAGGGTTAGAGATGACCACATCTGACAGGTTAGAGATGACCACATCTGAAGGGTTAGAGATGACCACATCTGAAGGGTTAGAGATGACCACATCTGAAGGGTTAGAGATGACCACATCTGACAGGTTAGAGATGACCACATCTGAAGGGTTAGAGATGACCACATCTGAAGGGTTAGAGATGACCACATCTGACAGGTTAGAGATGACCACATCTGAAGGGTTAGAGATGACCACATCTGAAGGGTTAGAGATGACCACATCTGAAGGGTTAGAGATGACCACATCTGAAGGGTTAGAGATGACCACATCTGAAGGGTTAGAGATGACCACATCTGAAGGGTTAGAGATGACCACATCTGACAGGTTAGAGATGACCACATCTGACAGGTTAGAGATGACCACATCTGAAGGGTTAGAGATGACCACAT
The DNA here is from genome assembly GCF_045679555.1 of Salvelinus alpinus. Classification (NCBI taxonomy): domain Eukaryota; kingdom Metazoa; phylum Chordata; class Actinopteri; order Salmoniformes; family Salmonidae; genus Salvelinus; species Salvelinus alpinus. Next base: position 1,990,340 of record NC_092087.1, read on the forward strand.
CTGAAGGGTTAGAGATGACCACATCTGAAGGGTTAGAGATGACCACATCTGAAGGGTTAGAGATGACCACATCTGACAGGTTAGAGATGACCACATCTGAAGGGTTAGAGATGACCACATCTGACAGGTTAGAGATGACCACATCTGAAGGGTTAGAGATGACCACATCTGAAGGGTTAGAGATGACCACATCTGACAGGTTAGAGATGACCACATCTGAAGGGTTAGAGATGACCACATCTGAAGGGTTAGAGATGACCACATCTGACAGGTTAGAGATGACCACATCTGAAGGGTTAGAGATGACCACATCTGACAGGTTAGAGATGACCACATCTGAAGGGTTAGAGATGACCACATCTGAAGGGTTAGAGATGACCACATCTGACAGGTTAGAGATGACCACATCTGAAGGGTTAGAGATGACCACATCTGACAGGTTAGAGATGACCACATCTGAAGGGTTAGAGATGACCACATCTGAAGGGTTAGAGATGACCACATCTGACAGGTTAGAGATGACCACATCTGAAGGGTTAGAGATGACCACATCTGAAGGGTTAGAGATGACCACATCTGAAGGGTTAGAGATGACCACATCTGAAGGGTTAGAGATGACCACATCTGAAGGGTTAGAGATGACCACATCTGAAAGGTTAGAGATGACCACATCTGACAGGTTAGAGATGACCACATCTGAAGGGTTAGAGATGACCACATCTGAAGGGTTAGAGATGACCACATCTGACAGGTTAGAGATGACCACATCTGAAGGGTTAGAGATGACCACATCTGAAGGGTTAGAGATGACCACATCTGAAGGGTTAGAGATGACCACATCTGAAGGGTTAGAGATGACCACATCTGAAGGGTTAGAGATGACCACATCTGACAGGTTAGAGATGACCACATCTGAAGGGTTAGAGATGACCACATCTGAAGGGTTAGAGATGACCACATCTGACAGGTTAGAGATGACCACATCTGAAGGGTTAGAGATGACCACATCTGAAGGGTTAGAGATGACCACATCTGACAGGTTAGAGATGACCACATCTGAAGGGTTAGAGATGACCACATCTGAAGGGTTAGAGATGACCACATCTGAAGGGTTAGAGATGACCACATCTGACAGGTTAGAGATGACCACATCTGAAGGGTTAGAGATGACCACATCTGACAGGTTAGAGATGACCACATCTGAAGGGTTAGAGATGACCACATCTGACAGGTTAGAGATGACCACATCTGACAGGTTAGAGATGACCACATCTGAAGGGTTAGAGATGACCACATCTGAAGGGTTAGAGATGACCACATCTGAAGGGTTAGAGATGACCACATCTGACAGGTTAGAGATGACCACATCTGAAGGGTTAGAGATGACCACATCTGAAGGGTTAGAGATGACCACATCTGAAGGGTTAGAGATGACCACATCTGAAGGGTTAGAGATGACCACATCTGAAGGGTTAGAGATGACCACATCTGAAGGGTTAGAGATGACCACATCTGAAGGGTTAGAGATGACCACATCTGAAGGGTTAGAGATGACCACATCTGACAGGTTAGAGATGACCACATCTGAAGGGTTAGAGATGACCACATCTGAAGGGTTAGAGATGACCACATCTGAAGGGTTAGAGATGACCACATCTGAAGGGTTAGAGATGACCACATCTGACAGGTTAGAGATGACCACATCTGAAGGGTTAGAGATGACCACATCTGACAGGTTAGAGATGACCACATCTGAAGGGTTAGAGATGACCACATCTGACAGGTTAGAGATGACCACATCTGAAGGGTTAGAGATGACCACATCTGAAGGGTTAGAGATGACCACATCTGAAGGGTTAGAGATGACCACATCTGACAGGTTAGAGATGACCACATCTGAAGGGTTAGAGATGACCACATCTGAAGGGTTAGAGATGACCACATCTGAAGGGTTAGAGATGACCACATCTGAAGGGTTAGAGATGACCACATCTGAAAGGTTAGAGATGACCACATCTGAAGGGTTAGAGATGACCACATCTGAAGGGTTAGAGATGACCACATCTGACAGGTTAGAGATGACCACATCTGACAGGTTAGAGATGACCACATCTGACAGGTTAGAGATGACCACATCTGAAGGGTTAGAGATGACCACATCTGAAGGGTTAGAGATGACCACATCTGAAGGGTTAGAGATGACCACATCTGAAGGGTTAGAGATGACCACATCTGACAGGTTAGAGATGACCACATCTGAAGGGTTAGAGATGACCACATCTGACAGGTTAGAGATGACCACATCTGACAGGTTAGAGATGACCACATCTGAAGGGTTAGAGATGACCACATCTGAAGGGTTAGAGATGACCACATCTGAAAGGTTAGAGATGACCACATCTGACAGGTTAGAGATGACCACATCTGAAGGGTTAGAGATGACCACATCTGAAGGGTTAGAGATGACCACATCTGACAGGTTAGAGATGACCACATCTGAAGGGTTAGAGATGACCACATCTGAAGGGTTAGAGATGACCACATCTGAAGGGTTAGAGATGACCACATCTGACAGGTTAGAGATGACCACATCTGAAGGGTTAGAGATGACCACATCTGAAGGGTTAGAGATGACCACATCTGAAGGGTTAGAGATGACCACATCTGACAGGTTAGAGATGACCACATCTGAAGGGTTAGAGATGACCACATCTGAAGGGTTAGAGATGACCACATCTGAAGGGTTAGAGATGACCACATCTGAAGGGTTAGAGATGACCACATCTGAAGGGTTAGAGATGACCACATCTGACAGGTTAGAGATGACCACATCTGACAGGTTAGAGATGACCACATCTGAAGGGTTAGAGATGACCACATCTGAAGGGTTAGAGATGACCACATCTGAAAGGTTAGAGATGACCACATCTGAAGGGTTAGAGATGACCACATCTGAAGGGTTAGAGATGACCACATCTGACAGGTTAGAGATGACCACATCTGACAGGTTAGAGATGACCACATCTGAAGGGTTAGAGATGACCACATCTGAAGGGTTAGAGATGACCACATCTGAAGGGTTAGAGATGACCACATCTGAAAGGTTAGAGATGACCACATCTGAAGGGTTAGAGATGACCACATCTGAAAGGTTAGAGATGACCACATCTGAAGGGTTAGAGATGACCACATCTGAAGGGTTAGAGATGACCACATCTGAAGGGTTAGAGATGACCACATCTGAAAGGTTAGAGATGACCACATCTGAAGGGTTAGAGATGACCACATCTGAAGGGTTAGAGATGACCACATCTGAAGGGTTAGAGATGACCACATCTGAAGGGTTAGAGATGACCACATCTGACAGGTTAGAGATGACCACATCTGACAGGTTAGAGATGACCACTGTCCATGTAAAAATAAAATAAGCTCAAACAAAAAAGAAACTCAAAGGGAAGATGATATACTTTAGAACAACTTTCTTGATATTGACATTTGCTCCAAAAGCTTCAGCACTATGTTGCAGGGGTGGTGGACCAATAGGAGACCACACATGTTTCTTCTGGGATAAAGTGACAGGGGTTCTGGAAGACAATCCTAGACATTGAGTTACCACGGAAACCAATGTTCATTTTATTGAGGGCAATAACTTGTAACCTCGAATGTAAAAAATGAACATGCATGTTAAGGGTAATGTTCTACCCCTTGTTCTACCCCTTGTTCTACCCCTTGTTCTACCCCTTGTTCTACCCCTTGTTCTACCCCTTGTTCTACACCTTGTTCTACCCCTTGTTCTACACCTTGTTCTACCCCTTGTTCTACCCCTTGTTCTACCCCTTGTTCTACCCCTTGTTCTACACCTTGTTCTACCCCTTGTTCTACCCCTTGTTCTACACCTTGTTCTACCCCTTGTTCTACCCCTTGTTCTACACCTTGTTCTACCCCTTGTTCTACACCTTGTTCTACACCTTGTTCTACACATGTTGTCTGTCCTTCTGCCAGTTTATGACAAAGTGATCTTTGTTGTTCATGTCCATTACAGAACAGTAAACCAGATTCCTTATTGAAGATGGAAACTGAAGTGCACAAGTTTGAGAGAACGCCACTGTCGGGCAACAAAGAGAAGTTTGCCTTTTCAATGACACACAAGAAGTTACTAGGGTAAGCACTGTATACTGGAGCAATGTGGTTGTCACCTAAATGTGTGTGTGTGTGTGTGTGTGTGTGTGTGTGTGTGTGTGTGTGTGTGTGTGTGTGTGTGTGTGTGTGTGTGTGTGTGTGTGTGTGTGTGTGTGTGTGAGACAGATGCATCTGTCCTTGGAGAGAGTGAGAGCTATCCATTGTTAATGTGAATTCACCTCCGTATCATCCTGTGAAGTGTTTTACTCAAAATGGCAGATTAACAAACACAGTGGTGTTACAGTAACGTACTATACATGACGTCAGAGATTAATAAACACAGTGGTGTTACAGTAACGTACTATACATGACGTCAGAGATTAATAAACACAGTGGTGTTACAGTAACGTACTATACATGACGTCAGAGATTAATAAACACAGCGGTGTTACAGTAACGTACTATACACGACGTCAGAGATTAATAAACACAGTGGTGTTACAGTAACGTACTATACATGACGTCAGAGATTAATAAACACAGCGGTGTTACAGTAACGTACTATACATGACGTCAGAGATTAATAAACACAGTGGTGTTACAGTAACGTACTATACATGACGTCAGAGATTAATAAACACAGTGGTGTTACAGTAACGTACTATACATGACGTCAGAGATTAATAAACACAGTGGTGTTACAGTAACGTACTATACATGACGTCAGAGATTAATAAACACAGCGGTGTTACAGTAACATACTATAACCCTTGTTATTTCTTGTTTTATGTTGCACCTTCTCCACATTTTCCAGGAATATTCTTATGATGTTACTAAGTGTATCCAGAGTATTTTCAGATTTCGTTTTCAACGAATGTGGAGAAAAGTACAGTAAATGTCAAATGCACATAACATCAACAGTGTCGTGTTTGGATTCAGTCTTGGGCCATTGAATAGTTGTGTCCTCAATTTTGGTCTAATCATTTTCCCATAATCTCCAAATGGTTCCCTTTCAATTGCTACCATGGTTATGCTTTTCATGTTTATTCTGTAAGCTAATGTTCAATTTAGCTTCATCCATATAGGCCAGTTCCCACCAGTGTAAAGGGTTCATCTGTTTCTCTCTCAGTTCTAAGCTGAAGCCCCAGCCCAACTCCAGTGTGTTCAGCTCGTTACATAACCTAAAGGAGGACAAGGCCAAGCCGGTGAGAGACGAGTATGAGTACGTGTCAGACGAAGGAGAGTTGAAGATTGATGAGTTCCCCATCAGGAGGAAAAAGAGAGACTTATCCTGTGAGTTTTCTGTTTGAAAGTAAATATTACCGTTAGGTAAAATATCCCACACCTCAGTGGCTCCAAATACTGCGAATGTTGGCAATTTTTTTACCTGAGTTCCCTGGAACATTACCTCAGGACTTGGTGACACACTACCCCCTATTGTTTACCACCTATCGTTGGTCAATCTAGTCCTAGAGAATTTCTACTTCCTATTTCAAAGTCAACACTTCCTTCAGGTAAATCTTACTACGATTGGGCAGCTAAAATGCACCAAGTTATGCTAATTTATATATTGGCAAAATATTATATCACACCACTACATATTTCGGGGAAGAAAAGCCAGTTTTTAGCTTTGCGTTACTTTAACACACTTTGTTACTTTACAGCCTTATTTTAGAAACAATTCCTCAGCAATCTACACACAGTACCCCATAATGACAAAGCGAAAACAGAAATGCCTTATTTACGTAAGTATTCAGACCTTTTGAGACTCAACATGTAGCTGAGGTGCATCCTGTTTCCATTGATCCTCCTTCACACAGCCAAGACAACGCAGGAGTGGCTTCGGGACAAGTCTCTGAATGTCCCAGCCAGAGGCTGGACTTGAACCCGATCTAACATCTCTGGAGAGACTTGAAAATAACTGTGCAGCTACGTTCCCCATCCAACCAAACCGAGTTTGAGAGGATCTGCAGAGAAGAATGGGAGAAACTCCCCAAATACAGGTGTGCCAAGATTGTAGCGTCATACCCAAGAAGACTTGAGGCTGTAATCGCTGCCAAAGGTGCTTCAACAAAGTACTGAGTAAAGGGTCTGAATACTTATGTAAATTAGATATTTCAGTTCTCATTTAAATTAGAAAACAGTTTAATCCATTTCAGAATAAGGCTGTAACGTAACAAAATGTGGAAAAAGTCAAGGGGTCTGAATACTTTCCAAAGGCACTGTGTATATTTATTTGTCACAATACTGCAGTAAATCTATTAAAGTTCACCTTAGGTTTATTGAGATTGTGATAGAGTAGTCCTGTCTTCTGATTGGCTAGTTGTTGATTGATGTTTTTTTCTGTTTGGCAAGTTGTTGATTTGACTCTCTCTTGTGATTGGATAGTTGTTGATTTGACTCTCTCTTGTGATTGGATAGTTGTTGATGGACTCTCTTCTCTCCCTGCCAGTCCTGTCAAACATCAAAGAAGCAATCCAGCCATCCAAGAAGCCAAAGCTCCTCCCCTCTGATGTCAAGGTACGTACGCTCCTCCCCCTTATTGGTATGACCAATAATATCCTTCTATACTCTAAGTAAATACCAGTAATATCCTGCTATTAGAATGTCTAACATCCTGTTCACTCAGACCCTTTTCACACTAAATCAAATCAAATGTTATTGGTCACATACACGTATTTAGCAGATGTTATTGCAGGTGTAGCGAAATGATTGTTTTCCTAGCTACAACACTGCAGTAGTACCTAACAATTCACAACAGTACACACATCTAAAAGTAAAAGAATGTAATTAAGAAATATATAAATATTAGGGCGAGCAATGTCGGAGTGTCATTGACTAGAATACAGTAGAATAGAATAGAATACAGGATATACATATGAGATGAGTAAAGCAGTATGTAAACATTATTAAAGTGACCAGTGTTCCATTATTAAAGTGTATAGGGCAGCAGCCTCTAAGGTGCGGAGTTGAGTAACCGGGTGGTAGCCGGCTAGTGATGGCTATTTAACAGTCTGATGGCCTTGAGATAGAAGCTGTTTTTCAGTCTATAGGGCACAGCTTTGATGCACCTGTACTGACCTCGCCTTCTGGATGGTAGCGTGGTGAACAGGCCGACAGGATACTCTCAATTGTGCATCTGTAAACGTTTGTGAGGGTTTTAGGGGCCAAGCCAAATATTTTCAGCCTCCTGAGGTTGAAGAGGCGTCATTGTGCCTTTTTCACCACACTGTCTGTGTGGGTGGACCATTTCAGTTTGTGCGTGATGTGTACGCCGAGGAACTTGAAGCTTTCCACTTTCTCCACTGCGTTCCCGTCGATATGGATGGGGGGATGCACCCTCTGCTGTTCCCTGAAGTCCACGATCAGCTCCTTCGTTTTCTTGACGTTGAAAGAGAGGTTATTTTCTTGGCACCACACTTCGAGAGCCCTCACCTCCTCCCTGTAGGCTGTCTCATCGTTGTTGGTAATCAGGCCCACTACTGTTTTGTCATCTGCAAGCTTGATGATTGAGTTGGAGGCGTGCATGGCCACGCAGTCATGGGTATACAGGAGTACAGGAGGGGCCTGAGCACGCACCCTTGTGGGGCCCCAGTGTTGAGGATCAGCGAAGTGGAGGTGTTGTTTCCTACCTTCAACCACTTGGGGGCGGCCCGTCAGGAAGTCCAGGACCCAGTTGCAGAGGCCTGGGTTCATACCCAGGGCCCCGAGCTTGTTGATGAGCTTGGAGGGTACTATGGTGTTGAAGGCTGACGTGTAGTCAATGAACAGCTGTTACGTTCCCCAGTTTCTGTGTTGTTGTGGGTTTCTTACATTGGTATTCCAGATGGGATAGGGCAGTGTGTAGTGTGATGGCGATTGCATCGTCTGTGGATCTATTTGGGCGGAATGCAAATTGAAGTGGGTCTAGAGTGACAAGTAAGATAGAGGTGATATGATCCTTGACTAGTCTCTCAAAGCACTTCATGATGACAGAAGTGAGTGCAACGGGGCGAGAGTCATTTAGTTCATTTAGTTCAGTTACCTTTGCTTTCTTGGGTACAGGAACAATGGTGGACATCTTGAAGCAAGTGGGGACATCAGACTGGGATAGGGAGTGTGTCTCTAAACACACCAGCCAGCTGGTCTGCACATGCTCTGAGGACGCGGCTAGGGATTTTGCCTGTTTGATTGCCTTAAGGAGGGACTGTCAACCAGTTTTGCATGAATGCTGCCGTCCTCGGTTTCTGGTTTGGGTTTTAATAGTCACAGTGGGAACTACATCCCCTAAACACTTCCTGATGAACTCCGTCTTCATGTCCGTGTATACGTTATTCTCCAAGGCTACCCGTAACATATCCTAGTCCACGTGATCAAAACAATATTGAAGCATAGATTCCGATTGGTCAGACCAGCGCTGAATAGACCTTAGCATGGGTACTTCCTGTTTGAGTTTCTGCCTATAGGAAGGGAAGAGCAAAATGGAATCGTGATCTGATTTGCCCGAAGGGAGGGCGGGGGAGGGCCTTGTTGGCATCCCGGAAGAGAGAATAGCAGTGGTCGAGTGTTTTCCCAGCGCGAGTACTACAGTCAATGTTTTATAGAACTTCAGTAGCGTTTTTCTCAAATTTGCTTTGTTAAAATCCCCAGCTACAATTAATGCTGCCGCCACACCCACCCAAATAAATGTTTATATTCAAATGTAGGAACTGGGTTCTACAGTTTGAATCCCTGCTGTCTCTGGATCCACACCCACCTCGCCCGGCCATCTACAGTTGAAGTCGGAAGTTTACATACACTAAGTTGACTGACCCAAAGTGATGAAAGAAGTAAAAGCTGCAATAAATCAAATAAATCTACTATTATTCTGACATTTCACATTCTCAAAGTAAAGTGGTGATCCTAACTGACTGTCACGCCCTGACCTTAGAGAGCCTTGTTTATTCTCTATTTGTTTAGGTCAGGGTGTGACTTCGGTGAGCAAATCTATGTTTCTATTTCTTTGTTGGCCTAGTATGGTTCCCAATCAGAGGCAGCTGTTTATCGTTGTCTCTGATTGGGGATCATACTTAGGCAGCCCTTTTCCCCACCTTAGATTGTGGGATCTTGTTTGTGCATAGTTGCTGTCTAGCCCTGCAGAACGTTACGTTCGGTTTTGTATTTTGTTGTTTTGTCGGAGCTCAGTATTGAAAAATCATGAACACTTTCCACGCTGCGCTTTGGTCTCATTCATCAAACGACGGACGTAACACTGACAGGGAATTTTTCCCTAAAACCGATTTTTTTACGTGGTTTAAATGTCAGGAATTGTGAAAAACTGAGGTTAAATGTATTTGGCTAAGGTGTATGTACACTTCTGACTTCAACTGTATTGTTTCCAGTTTGCACAAGTCCAGTGTAGTTCCTTGACTGCTGTAGTGGTATCGGCTTGAGTAGGAATATACACGGCTGTGACTATAACCGAAGATAATTCTCTTGGGAGATAATACGCTCGACATTTGATTGTGAGGTATTCTAGGTCATGTGAACAAAAGGACTTGAGTTTATGTATGTTATTACAATCACACCATGAGTAGTTAATCATGAAACATACACCCCCGCCTTTCTTCTTTCTGGAGAGTTCTTTATTCCTGTCTACGTGATGTACTGAGAACCCAGCTGGCTATATGGACAGGGACAGTATATCCAGAGAGAGCCATGATTCCGTGAAACAGAGTATGTTACAGTCCCTGATTTCTCTCTGGAAGGAGATCCTCGCCCTGAGCTCATCAACTTTATTGTCCAGACACTGAACATTAGGGAGTAATATACTCAGAAGCGGTGGATGGTGTGTACGCCTCCTGAGTCAGATTAGAAGTCCAGTCTGAATACCTCTTCTCTGCCGGCGGCGTCTTGGAGCAGCCTCTTGAATCAGTTCAGTTGCCCTGGGGGGTACGAACAAATCATCCAATTCGGAATGTTGTATTCCTGCTCGTAATGCTGGTGAGTTTTCGTCGCTCTGAAATCCAAAAGTTATTTCCCGCTGTACGTAATAACACAAAAAACATGGGCTAATAATGTAAGAAATATCAAAGAAAAAAACAAAACACTGCAAAATTGCCTGTCAGCGCCATCTACCTCTACTGAGCCGAGCAGAGCTGGACTGGCCTGGTTACACATCCACCACAGTGTCTGGAACTGTGCTGGAAAAGACAATGTGAATGGAAAATATCCGAGACAGCACAGTACGGTTCAGTTCAGGTCAGCAGGATAGTGTTATCAGGTTCATAGTGTTATCAGGTTCATAGTGTTATCAGGTTCATAGTGTTAATATCAGGTTCATAGTGTTATCAGGTTCATAGTGTTATCAGGTTCATAGTGTTATCAGGTTCATAGTGTTATCAGGTTCATAGTGTTATCAGGTTCATAGTGTTAACAGGTTCATAGTGTTAATATCAGGTTCATAGTGTTAATATCAGGTTCATAGTGTTAACAGGTTCATAGTGTTAACAGGTTCATAGTGTTATCAGGTTCATAGTGTTAACAGGTTCATAGTGTTAACAGGTTCATAGTGTTAATATCAGGTTCATAGTGTTAATATCAGGTTCATAGTGTTAATATCAGGTTCATAGTGTTAATATCAGGTTCATAGTGTTATCAGGTTCATAGTGTTAATATCAGGTTCATAGTGTTATCAGGTTCATAGTGTTAACAGGTTCATAGTGTTAATATCAGGTTCATAGTGTTAACAGGTTCATAGTGTTAATATCAGGTTCATAGTGTTATCAGGTTCATAGTGTTAATATCAGGTTCATAGTGTTAACAGGTTCATAGTGTTAACAGGTTCATAGTGTTAACAGGTTCATAGTGTTATCAGGTTCATAGTGTTATCAGGTTCATAGTGTTAACAGGTTCATAGTGTTAACAGGTTCATAGTGTTAATATCAGGTTCATAGTGTTAATATCAGGTTCATAGTGTTAATATCAGGTTCATAGTGTTAATATCAGGTTCATAGTGTTAATATCAGGTTCATAGTGTTATCAGGTTCATAGTGTTAATATCAGGTTCATAGTGTTAATATCAGGTTCATAGTGTTAATATCAGGTTCATAGTGTTATCAGGTTCATAGTGTTAATATCAGGTTCATAGTGTTAATATCAGGTTCATAGTGTTAATATCAGGTTCATAGTGTTATCAGGTTCATAGTGTTAATATCAGGTTCATAGTGTTAATATCAGGTTCATAGTGTTAATATCAGGTTCATAGTGTTATCAGGTTCATAGTGTTAATATCAGGTTCATAGTGTTAACAGGTTCATAGTGTTAATATCAGGTTCATAGTGTTAACAGGTTCATAGTGTTAATATCAGGTTCATAGTGTTAATATCAGGTTCATAGTGTTAATATCAGGTTCATAGTGTTAATATCAGGTGCATAGTGTTATCAGGTTCATAGTGTTAACAGGTTCATAGTGTTAACAGGTTCATAGTGTTAACAGGTTCATAGTGTTAACAGGTTCATAGTGTTATCAGGTTCATAGTGTTAATATCAGGTTCATAGTGTTAACAGGTTCATAGTGTTAATATCAGGTTCTTAGTGTTAATATCAGGTTCATAGTGTTATCAGGTCCATAGTGTTAATATCAGGTTCATAGTGTTATCAGGTTCATAGTGTTAACAGGTTCATAGTGTTAACAGGTTCATAGTGTTATCAGGTTCATAGTGTTAATATCAGGTTCATAGTGTTAATATCAGGTTCATAGTGTTAATATCAGGTTCATAGTGTTATCAGGTTCATAGTGTTAATATCAGGTTCATAGTGTTAATATCAGGTTCATAGTGTTAACAGGTTCATAGTGTTATCAGGTTCATAGTGTTAATAGCAGGTTCATAGTGTTAACAGGTGCATAGTGTTAACAGGTTCATAGTGTTAATATCAGGTCCATAGTGTTAATATCAGGTTCATAGTGTTATCAGGTCCATAGTGTTATCAGGTCCATAGTGTTAATATCAGGTTCATAGTGTTAACAGGTTCATAGTGTTAACAGGTTCATAGTGTCATCAGGTTCATAGTGTTAATATCAGGTTCATAGTGTTAATATCAGGTTCATAGTGTTAACAGGTTCATAGTGTTATCAGGTTCATAGTGTTAATATCAGGTTCATAGTGTTAACAGGTTCATAGTGTTAACAGGTTCATATTGTTAATATCAGGTTCATAGTGTTAATATCAGGTCCATAGTGTTAACAGGTTCATAGTGTTAATATCAGGTTCATAGTGTTAATATCAGGTTCATAGTGTCATCAGGTCCATAGTGTTAACAGGTTCATAGTGTTAACAGGTTCATAGTGTCATCAGGTTCATAGTGTTAATATCAGGTTCATAGTGTTAATATCAGGTTCATAGTGTTAATATCAGGTTCATAGTGTTATCAGGTTCATAGTGTTAATATCATGTTCATAGTGTTAATATCAGGTTATAGTGTTAATATCAGGTCCATAGTGTTAATATCAGGTTCATAGTGTTATCAGGTTCATAGTGTTAATATCAGGTCCATAGTGTTATCAGGTTAATGTCTATAGAGGTTCCCTAACATCCAGAAGGACTCTGATATCTACAGTTCTACGTCCATGAAGATAGCGGCCTAATGACTGCTTCTAAGATCCCAACCGTCAGAGGAAAACGTTCTGGAATATTCTCTCCGTCCATGTGGTCATTAATGAGTTCCGTGTGATCGTCTATGTTGCAATAGAAATCACATGTGTGAGTGAAGCGTGTGTGAATCAAAGGCAGCGCTGTGCAGTGCCGGGCCAAAGGACACAACACATTGAGAGAGAGAGAGCAGAGTTCCTCTCCCACCCAGATGCAGAGGCCTCTTTGGCCCCCTGCTCCATGGCTTCCCTCCACCACAGTACAGTACCCCTTGGATAGAAAAAATGACAAGGCACGGAAAGAATGCAAACAGAAGCTCCTCATAAGACAATCTAGAGACACTTTGCTGACTGCTACAAAAATGGGAACGTAATCAACTTCATCTTCCACACAGACCATCCCTGGGCATGGCACAGCTATAAGAACACACTACCCCTGTATTGGCGGAGGGAAAATCAGAATAGTGTAAAAGTGTAACGGCTGTTGGAAGGAGAGGACCAAGGTGCAGCGTGGTACGTGTCCATATTTATTTAATGAACACTGAAATAACAAAGATAACGACCGAAACAGTTCTGGCTGGTGCAGACACACAACAGAAAACAACTACCCACAAAACACCGGTGGGATGAGGCTACCTAAATATGGTTCTCAATCAGAGACAACGATAGACAGCTGCCTCAGATTGAGAACCACACTCGGCCAAACACATAGAAATATAAAACATAGAACAAAAACATAGAATGCTCACCCCAACTCACGCCCTGACCAAACCAAAATAGAGACATAACAAAGGAACTAAGGTCAGAACGTGACAAAAACGAGGACCCTGAGACTGAGACACCTTCTGTCAACCTGTACAACAATGGAACAGTGTTGCAGGGCAGCCTCATGCATTTCCAAAAGGACTTCCACAGAAACAAAGAGAGAGCAGAGGACCACACAGCTAACAGAGGACCACACAGCCCAGCTAACAGAGGAACACACGGCTAACAGAGGACCAAAGAGAGAGCACGGCAGGAGAGGCTTTCTCTTTTCTCTGAAGGAGTAGACAGAGGACCACACAGCCCAGCTAACAGAGGACCACACGGCCCAGCTAACAGAGGAACACACGGCTAACAGAGGACCACACAGCCCAGCTAACAGAGGAACACACGGCTAACAGAGGAACACACGGCTAACAGAGGACCACACAGCCCAGCTAACAGAGGAACACACGGCTAACAGAGGAACACACGGCTAACAGAGGACCACACAGCCCAGCTAACAGAGGAACACACGGCTAACAGAGGAACACACGGCTAACAGAGGACCACACAGCCCAGCTAACAGAGGAACACACGGCTAACAGAGGAACACACGGCTAACAGAGGACCACACAGCCCAGCTAACAGAGGAACACACGGCTAACAGAGGAACACACGGCTAACAGAGGAACACACGGCTAACAGAGGACCACACAGCCCAGCTAACAGAGGAACACACGGCTAACAGAGGAACACACGGCTAACAGAGGACCACACAGCCCAGCTAACAGAGGAACACACGGCTAACAGAGGAACACACGGCTAACAGAGGAACACACAGCCCAGCTAACAGAGGAACACACGGCTAACAGAGGAACACACGGCTAACAGAGGAACACACGGCTAACAGAGGACCACACAGCCCAGCTAACAGAGGAACACACGGCTAACAGAGGAACACACGGCTAACAGAGGACCACACAGCCCAGCTAACAGAGGAACACACGGCTAACAGAGGACCAAAGAGAGAGCAGGGCAGGAGAGGCTTTCTCTTTTCTCTGAAGGAGTAGACAGAGGACCACACAGCCCAGCTAACAGAGGACCACACGGCCCAGCTAACAGAGGAACACACGGCTAACAGAGGACCACACAGCCCAGCTAACAGAGGAACACACGGCTAACAGAGGAACACACGGCTAACAGAGGACCACACAGCCCAGCTAACAGAGGAACACACGGCTAACAGAGGAACACACGGCTAACAGAGGACCACACAGCCCAGCTAACAGAGGAACACACGGCTAACAGAGGAACACACGGCTAACAGAGGACCACACAGCCCAGCTAACAGAGGAACACACGGCTAACAGAGGAACACACGGCTAACAGAGGAACACACAGCCCAGCTAACAGAGGAACACACGGCTAACAGAGGAACACACGGCTAACAGAGGAACACACGGCTAACAGAGGACCACACAGCCCAGCTAACAGAGGAACACACGGCTAACAGAGGAACACACGGCTAACAGAGGACCACACAGCCCAGCTAACAGAGGAACACACGGCTAACAGAGGAACACACGGCTAACAGAGGAACACACAGCCCAGCTAACAGAGGAACACACGGCTAACAGAGGAACACACGGCTAACAGAGGACCACACAGCCCAGCTAACAGAGGAACACACGGCTAACAGAGGAACACACGGCTAACAGAGGACCACACAGCCCAGCTAACAGAGGAACACACGGCTAACAGAGGACCAAAGAGAGAGCACGGCAGGAGAGGCTTTCTCTTTTCTCTGAAGGAGTAGACAGAGGACCACACAGCCCAGCTAACAGAGGACCACACGGCCCAGCTAACAGAGGAACACACAGCCCAGCTAACAGAGGACAACACAGCCCAGCTAACAGAGGACCACACAGCCCAGCTAACAGAGGAACACACAGCCCAGCTAACAGAGGAACACACAGCCCAGCTAACAGAGGACCACACAGCCCAGCTAACAGAGGAACACACAGCCCAGCTACCAGCCCTGAATGAGGAGGGTATGCTTTCCCAGATCTGTGTCTCGGAGATCTACAGACAATTCCTTCGACCTCATGGCTTGGTTTTTACTCTGACATGCACTGTCAACTGTGGGACATTATATAGACAGGTTTGTGCCTTTCCAAATCATGTCCAAACAATTGAATTTACCACAGGTGGACTCCAATCAAGTTGTAGAAACATCTCAAGGATGATCAATGGAAACAGGATGCATTTGAGCTCAATTTCAAGTCTCATAGCAGAGGGTCTGAATACTTATGTAAATAAGGTATTTATGTTTAAAAAGAAAAAGACCAATTCTAACATTTCAAAAACACTGTTTTCGCTTTGTCATTATGGGGTATTGTGTGTAGATTGATGAGGAAAATGTTTTATTTAATCCATTTTTAGAATAAGGCTGTAAAGTAACAAATTATGGAAAAAGTCAAGGGGTCTGAATACTTTCCGAATGCACTGCATATAAACGAATTGGCTAGGACACTAGAACAGTCTGCAGCACCCGGCCTCATCCTACTAGAATGAATCTGAAGTCAAATGTCTACTGTTTGCTGATGATCTGGTGCTTCTGTCCCCAACCAAGGAGGGCCTACAGCAGCACCTAGATCTTCTGCAGCACCTAGATCTTCTGTAGCACCTAGATCTTCTGTAGCACCTAGATCTTCTACACAGATTCTGCCAGATCTGGGCCCTGGCCGTAAATCTTAGTATGACAAAAACATGGTGTTCCAAAAAAGGTCCAGTTGCCAGGACCGCGAATACAAATTCCATCTAGACACCGTTTCCCTAGAGCACAAAAAACTATACATACCTCGGCCTAAACATCAGCGCCACAGGTAACTTCCACAAAGCTGTGAACGAACTGAGAAACAAGGCAAGAAAGGCCTTCTACGCCATCAAAAGGAACATAACATTTCAAATACCAATTAGGATCTGTCTAAAAAGACTTGAAGCAGTTACAGAACCCATTGCCCTTTCTGGTTGTGAGGTCTGGGGTCCGCTCACCAACCATTTGAAAGGAAACACTTTGAAGTTTGTGGAATTAACGTAGCAGAATATAACACATTAGATCTGGTAAAAGATAATACAAAACAGCAGTGTGTGTGCAAAGTTTCAGATCCAGTGAAGAATTATATTACTGCACAATATTTTGTATCAAGTCTGCCTCGAGTTTGTTCACATGTGCCGAATTGATCAATTGATACATGTTCAAGTACATCACTATAGAGAACATACAAACATCCTATGGTAATACAACATGTAAGTTTACACACTCCCAGGAATGCCATACATGATGGATCATTAGCTGATACACTAACTTTCACACATCTAGATGGCCGGGCAGGGTGGCAGGGTGGCGGGGTGGGTGGGAGCCAGACACAGCAAGGGTTCAAACTGTAGACCCCAGTCACACAGATTCACAAAGAATTCAAAAACAAACCCACTTTTAATAAACTCCCATATCTACTGGGTGAAATACCACAGTGTGCCATCACAGCAGCAAGACTTGTGACCTGTTGCCACAAGAAAAGGCCACCAGTGAAGAACTTTATCTATGTGCACAGCGTTACAACACTGTATATAGACATAATAGGACACTTGAAATGTCTTTATTCTTTTGGAACTTCTGTGAGTTGAAAGAGAGAGAGAGAACGAAAGAGAGAGAACGAGAGAGAGAGAGAACGAAAGAGAGAGAGAACGAAAGAGAGAGAGAGAACGAAAGAGAGAGAGAACAAAAGAGAGAGAGAACGAAAGATAGAGAGAACAAAAGAGAGAGAGAACGAAAGAGAGAGAGAGAGAGAGAACGAAAGAGAGAGAGAACGAAAGAGAGAGAGAGAGAGAGAGAACGAAAGAGAGAGAGAGAGAGAACGAAAGAGAGAGAGATGTTTTAAGGGAGGACAGAGTGAGACCTAAATCCAGCCCTGTTACAGGCGTCCATCACTATTGTCAGCAGGATCAGTAGTACTGGGTGTGTTTCAGTAGGGGAGGTGTCGTAGTGTATATCCTACTGCCCCATTCAACCAGGTCATAGTTATAGTAGTGGGAATGTATTGGTGTGTATCCTAACTGACGGGTCAGGGCTGGGATCACCTGTGTGATGTCGATCAGGTGTACGTCTGGCTGTCAGACGTCATTATGTGTTTTTCTGTTTCACAGTGGATTATAAAGTTATATTCTATGCTCTTCTTGTGTTCAGTGTGTTGTACAATAAAACTCTTTTGCTCTATTCCGTTCTCAGAAGACTGACTCATCAGATGAAGGGTCGCTCCACATCGACACAGAAGTCAAGCCAGAGGTCAAGCGGGAGGTGAAAGGTCGTAACTTGAAGGTAAAGAAGAAGGCGGGAAGCACGGCAGGCATCCTGGACCTGCTACAGGCCAGCAAAGCAGTGGGCGGCATCGACTACAGCGTCAACAGGTACACCATTTTGTTTTTACCTTCATTTAACAAGCCAGAACAAATTCTTATTTACGGCATACCAAAAGGAAAAAGGCCTCCTGCGAGGACGGGGGCTGGGATCGAAAATAGAAAATAAAATAAAAAATATAGATATAAAATATAGGACAAAACACACATTACGACAAGAGAGACATGTTTTCATGTTATCCAGAGCGTTGGTGATGTGCTGCTGGCAACAATTTACTTACACTTTTTTGCCAATGTTTACTGACACCGGCCATATTCAACGGGTGTTGAGCTTTCGTAAATTCGTCAGTTATTCTACGCCCTGGCACACTCAGACGAGAGTGCTCTGAAATCGGAGTAGATAGCCAGAGCGAATTTACCAGCTACGTCTATCAACAGGTGTCGCAGTGACATCATGAACATTATATTGAAATGGTTACTTGCATAGTGGAGTCTTTTGTTAAGACATGTAACTAGCTAAACAATGAACCATAATCCTGACTCATGATGTTACTACCCTGCATGAATCTGCAGGTAACTAACCAACCAGGTTCAATGTTAGCTAGCTAATATTAGGATATAACTAGCAATGCAAATGGCTCTGAGATACGAATAATATTACTACACAGATCATACACATAATGTTAAGTAGCGAGCCAGCCAGTTAACTTTGGCTAGCTAACAGTATGCTTTAACTTGAATTGAAAAATGACTTTCTGACAAAATTAGAAATGTGTAATATCTGAAGCTAGCTAGACTCTCTTACCCCCTTATACATGGATGGACTCTTCTCACTCTCTGTCACAGATGCCATGGTTGCCCTTAGTTTGAAGATGTAATCCGGAGACAGGTGTTTATACAACAGCCTTCTGTTTGTTCTCTTCTCGACTCTGTCTGCATATTTGCCTGAATTTTCTCCATCTCCTTAGCTATCATCCTCTAATTCCACTGATTTACAAACTGGGTCCTCCAGAAAGTGGAGAGCAACACGTATGCAGTTCTACTACTTGATATCTTTCAAAAACTCCACATTAGAAAGGATTACCTACCTACATACTGACCAACTCAAATAGACAGAAGCGTGCTGCATGGCAGACCAGTACAGCAACTGCTCGGAATCCAACCGTAAGGCGCTATACAGAGGGTAGTGCGTACAGCCCAGTACATCACTGGGGCCAAGCTTCCTAACATCCAGGACCTATATACTAGGCGGTGTCAGAGGAAGGCCCAAAAAATTGTCAAAGACTCCAATCACCCGTCATAGACTTCTCTCTGCTACCGCAAGGGAAGTGGTACCAGAGTCTAGGTCCAAAAGGCTCCTTAACAGCCTCTATCCCGAGCCATAAGACTGCTAAACAATTAATAAAAATGCTCACCCAGACTATTTGTATTGACCCTTCAAGGAAAAACTGCTCACGCTCCTTCAAGTTGGATGAGTTCCTCTGGTGTACAGCAATCTTTATGTCATACCACAGATTCTCAATTGGATTGAGGTCTGTGCTTTGACTAGGCCATTCCAAGACATTTAAATGTTTCCCCTTAAACCACTCGAGTGTTGCTTTAGCAGTATGCTTAGGGTCATTGTCCTGCTGGAAGGTGAACCTCTGTCCCAGTCTCAAATCTCTGGAAGACTGAAACAGGTTTCCCTCAAGAATTTCCATGTATTTAGCGCCATCCATCATTCCTTCTATTCTGACCAGTTTCCCAGTCCCTGACGATGAACAATTTGGATGGTGTTCTTAGGTTGATGAGAGGTGTTGGGTTTGTGCCAGACATAGCGTTTTTCTTCTTGGCCAAAAAGCTAAATTTTTGTCTTATCTGACCAGAGTACCTTCTTCCATATGTTTGGGGAGTCTCCCACATGCCTTTTGACGAACACCAAATGTGTTTGCTTATTTTTTTTCTTTAATCAATGGCTTTTTTCTGGCCACTCTTCTGTAAAGCCCAGCTCTGCGGAGTGTACGGCTTAAAGTGGTCCTATGGACAGACACTCCAATCTCCGCTGTGGAGCTTTGTAGCTCCTTCAGGGTTATCTTTGGTCTCTTTGTTGCGTCTCTGATTAATTCCCTCCTTGCCTGGTCCGTGAGTTTTGGTGGCAGATTTGTTGTGGTGCCGTTTTCTTTCCATTTTTTAATAATGGATTTTATTTCCAAACGCCTGAAAGTTCCACGTTCATCTGTAGAAACAATAGTACGCACGTATAAACACCATGGGACCACGCAGCCGTCATACCGCTCAGGAAGGAGACGCATTCTGTCTCCTAGAGAGGAACGTACTGTGGTGCGAAAAGTGCAAATCAATCCCAGAACAACAGCAAATGACCTTGTGCAGATGTTGCAGGAACGAGGTACAAAGTGTCTATATTCACAGTAAAATGAGTCCTATATCGACATAACCTGAAAGGCCGCTCAGCAAGGAAGTGGCCACTGCTCCAAAACCGCCATAAAAAAAGCCAGACTACGGTTTGCAACTGCACATGGGGACAAAGATCGTACTTTTTGGAGAAATGTTCTCTGTTCTGGTGAAACAAAAATATAACTGTTTGGCCATAATGACCATCGTTATGTTTGGAAGAAAAAGGGGGATGCTTGCAATCCGAAGAACACCATCCCAACCGTGAAGCACGGGGGTGGCAGCATCATGTTGTGGGGGTGCTTTGCTGCAGGAGGGACTGGTGCACTTCACAAAATAGATGGCATCATGAGGCAGGAAAGTTATGTGGATATATTGAAGCAACATCTCAAGACATCAGTCAGAAAGTTAAAGCTTGGTCGCAAATGGGTCTTCCAAATGGACAATGACCCCAAGCATACTTCCAAAGTTGTGGCAAAATGGCTTAAGGACAACAAAGTCAAGGTATTGGAGTGGCAATCACAAAGCCCTGACCTCAATCCTATAGAAAATTTGTGAGCAGAACTGAAAAAAGCGTGTGCGAGCAATGAGGTCTACAAACCTGACTCAGTTACACCAGCTCTGTCAGGAGGAATGGGCCAAAATTCACCCTTATTGTGGGAAGCTTGTGGAAGGCTACCCGAAACGTTTTACCCAAGTTAAACAATTTAAAGGCAATGCTACCAAATACTAATTGGAGTGTATGTACACTTCTGACCCACTGGGAATGTGATGAAATAAATAAATCATTCTCTCTACTATTATTCTGATATTTCACATTCTTAAAATAAAGTGGTGATCCTAACTGACCTAAGACAGGGAATTTTTACTAGGATTAAATGTCAGGAATTGTGAAAAACTGAGTTTACATGTATTTGGCTAAGGTGTATGTAAACTTCCAACTTCAAATGTATGTGTATTTAATATGGTCATACATTCGTCAGGAGGTCAGGAGGTCAGGAAGTGCAGCTCAGTTTCCACCTCATTTTGTGGGCAGTGTGCACATAGCCTGTCTTCTCTTGAGAGTCAGAGCTTCCTACGGTGGCCTTTCTCAGTAGCAAGGCTATGCTCACTGAGTCTGTATATAGTCAAAGATTTCCTTAAGTTTGGGTCAGTCACAGTGGTCAGGTATTCTGCCACTGTGTACTCTGTTTAGGGCCAAATAGCATTTTAGTTTCTCTGTTTTTTGGTTAATTCTTTCCAATGTGTCAAGTAATTATCTTTTTGTTTTCTCATGATTCAGTTGGGTCTAATTGTGTTGCTGTCCTGGGGCTCTGTGGGGTCTGTTTGTGTTTGTGAACAGAGCCCCAGGACCAGCTTGCTTAGGGGACTCTTCTCCAGGTTCATCTCTCTGTAGGTGATGGCTTTGTTATGGAAGGTTGCTCTGCATGCAATATTTGGTGTTTTACATTGTACACAGATTATATTTTTGCAGAATTCTACATGCAGAGTCTCAATTTGAATTTTGTGAGTTCTTGGTTGATGAGCGGACCCCAGACCTCAGAACCATAAAGGGCAATGGGTTCTATATCTTATTCTCTCTCTCTCTCTCTCTCTCTCTCTCTCTCTCTCTCTCTCTCTCTCTCTCTCTCTCTCTCGATCAGTCTCTCTCGATCAGTCTCTCTCTCCGGCGGGTACATCTTCCAGCAGTGTAATGTGTTATTGTGTTGTGTTATTTCTTATTGACGTACTTACAGTCAGCCACCTGCATCTCCCAGCACACAGGAGGCCATTCAGGGGATGTTGTCTATGGCCAACCTGTCCTCCGGGGCTACCGCTGGGGCCGCAGCCATCTCCTCCGACACCCCTGGGGCCTGGGGCTGCGACCGGCCCGGCAGAAACCACTCCAACACCACCACCGCTGGACGGAAGGGAGGAGCAGCAAGCGGAGCGGGAGGAGGAGTAAGTAAGCGGCCGGCCAAACGACTCCCCAAGAAGACGAAGAAGAGCAGCAGCATCGACAGTGCCGAGTTCGATGATGATCAGGATCACATCGATGCCTGCTTCAAGGACTCCGATTATGGTAACTAGAGATATCTAGTAGAGTTTCCACTAGAGTCATCTACTACAGATATAATACAGTTTCCAGTAGACATATGATACATGTTCTACTATAGATATACAGTAGAGTTTCCACTAGAGATATGATCTGTTTTACTAAAGCTATTGAGAAGTTTCCACTAGAGATATAGTAGTGTTTCCACTAGAGATATAGTAGAGTTTCCACAAGAGATATAGTAGAGTTTCCTCTAGAGATATAGTAGTGTTTCCACTAGAGATATAGTAGAGTTTCCATTAGAGAGATAGTAGAGTTTCCACTAGAGATATAGTAGAGTTTCCACAAGAGATATAGTACAGTTTCCACTAGAGATATAGTAGAGTTTCTTCTAGAGATATAGTAGAGTTTCCACTAGAGATATAGTAGAGTTTCCACTAGAGATGTAGTAGTGTTTCCACTAGAGATATAGTAGTTTCCACTAGAGATATAGTAGAGTTTCCACTAGAGATATAGTAGAGTTTCCACTAGAGATATAGTAGTGTTTCCACTAGAGATGTAGGAGAGTTTCCACTAGAGTTATAGTAGAGTTTCCACTAGAGATATAGTAGAGTTTCCACTAGAGTCATCTACTACAGATATGGTACAGTTTCCAGTAGAGTCATCTACTACAGATATAGTACAGTTTCCACTAGAGTCATCTACTACAGATATAGTACAGTTTCCAGTAGACATATGATACTATGTTCTACTATAGATATACAGCAGAGTTTCCACTAGAGATATGATCTATGTTTTACTAAAGCTATTGAGAAGTTTCCACTAGAGATATAGTAGTGTTTCCACTAGAGATATAGTAGAGTTTCCACAAGAGAGATAGTAGAGTTTCCACTAGAGATATAGTACAGTTTCCACTAGAGATATAGTAGAGTTTCCTCTAGAGATATACTAGAGTTTCCACTAGAGATGTAGTAGTGTTTCCACTAGAGATATAGTAGAGTTTCCACTAGAGATATAGTAGAGTTTCCACTAGAGATATAGTAGAGTTTCCACTAGAGATATAGTAGTGTTTCCACTAGAGATGTAGTAGAGTTTCCACTAGAGTTATAGTAGAGTTTCTTCTAGAGATATAGTAGTGTTTCCACTAGAGATATAGTAGTGTTTCCACTAGAGATATAGTAGAGTTTCTATTAGAGATATGATACATGTTCCATTAGAGATATGATCCATGTTCCACTAGAGATATGATACATGTTCTATTAGAGATATGATACATGTTCCACTAGAGATATGATACATGTTCCATTAGAGATATGATACATGTTCCATTAGAGATATGATACATGTTCCACTAAAGATAGGATACATGTTCCACTAGAGATATGATACATGTTCCACTAAAGATAGGATACATGTTCCACTAGAGATATGATACATGTTCTATTAGAGATATGATACATGTTCCACTAGAGATATGAAACATGTTCCACTAGAGATATGATACATGTTCCATTAGAGATATGATACATGTTCCATTAGAGATATGATACATGTTCCACTAGAGATATGATACATGTTCCACTAGAGATATGATACATGTTCCACTAGAGATATGATACATGTTCCATTAGAGATAAGATACATGTTCCATTAGAGATATGATACATGTTCCACTAGAGATATGATACATGTTCCATTAGAGATATGATACATGTTCCACTAGAGATATGATACATGTTCCACTAGAGATATGATACATGTTCCACTAGAGATATGATACATGTTCCATTAGAGATATGATACATGTTCCACTAGAGATATGATACATGTTCCACTAGAGATATGATACATGTTCCATTAGAGATATGATACATGTTCCATTAGAGATATGATACATGTTCCACTAGAGATATGATACATGTTCCACTAGAGATATTATACATGTTCCACTAGAGATATGATACATGTTCCACTAGAGATATGATACATGTTCCACTAGAGATATGATACATGTTCCACTAGAGATATGATACATGTTCCACTAGAGATATGATACATGTTCCACTAGAGATATGATACATGTTCCACTAGAGATATGATACATGTTCCACTAGAGATATGATACATGTTCCACTAGAGATATGATACATGTTCCACTAGAGATATGATACATGTTCCACTAGAGATATGATACATGTTCCACTAGAGATATGATACATGTTCCACTAGAGATATGATACATGTTCCATTAGAGATATGATACATGTTCCATTAGAGATATGATACATGTTCCATTAGAGATATGATACATGTTCCACTAGAGATATGATACATGTTCCATTAGAGATATGATACATGTTCCATTAGAGATATGATACATGTTCCACTAGAGATATGATACATGTTCCACTAGAGATATGATACATGTTCCATTAGAGATATGATACATGTTCCATTAGAGATATGATACATGTTCCACTAGAGATATGATACATGTTCCACTAGAGATATGATACATGTTCCACTAGAGATATGATACATGTTCCACTAGAGATATGATACATGTTCCACTAGAGATATGATACATAGAGATATGATACATGTTCCACTAGAGATATGATACATGTTCCACTAGAGATATGATACATGTTCCACTAGAGATATGATACATGTTCCACTAGAGATATGATACATGTTCCACTAGAGATATGATACATGTTCCACTAAAGATATGATACATGTTCCACTAGAGATATGATACATGTTCCACTAGAGATATGATACATGTTCCACTAGAGATATGATACATGTTCCACTAGAGATATGATACATGTTCCACTAGAGATATGATACATGTTCCACTAGAGATATGATACATGTTCCACTAAAGATATGATACATGTTCCACTAGAGATATGATACATGTTCCACTAGAGATATGATACATGTTCCACTAGAGATATGATACATGTTCCATTAGAGATATGATACATGTTCCATTAGAGATATGATACATGTTCCACTAGAGATATGATACATGTTCCATTAGAGATATGATACATGTTCCATTAGAGATATGATACATGTTCCATTAGAGATATGATACATGTTCCATTAGAGATATGATACATGTTCCACTAGAGATATGATACATGTTCCATTAGAGATATGATACATGTTCCATTAGAGATATGAGACATGTTCCACTAGAGATATGATACATGTTCCACTAGAGATATGATACATGTTCCACTAGAGATATGATACATGTTCCACTAGAGATATGATACATGTTCCACTAGAGATATGATACATGTTCCACTAGAGATATGATACATGTTCCACTAGAGATATGATACATGTTCCATTAGAGATATGATACATGTTCCATTAGAGATATGATACATGTTCCACTAGAGATATGATACATGTTCCATTAGAGATATGATACATGTTCCATTAGAGATATGATACATGTTCCATTAGAGATATGATACATGTTCCATTAGAGATATGATACATGTTCCACTAGAGATATGATACATGTTCCATTAGAGATATGATACATGTTCCATTAGAGATATGATACATGTTCCACTAGATATATGATACATGTTCCACTAGAGATATGATACATGTTCCACTAGAGATATGATACATGTTCCACTAGAGATATGATACATGTTCCACTAGAGATATGATACATGTTCCACTAGAGATATGATACATGTTCCACTAGAGATATGATACATGTTCCACTAGAGATATGATACATGTTCCATTAGAGATATGATACATGTTTCATTAGAGATATGATACATGTTCCATTAGAGATATGATACATGTTCCACTAGAGATATGATACATGTTCCATTAGAGATATGATACATGTTCCATTAGAGATATGATACATGTTCCACTAGAGATATGATACATGTTCCACTAGAGATATGATACATGTTCCACTAGAGATATGATACATGTTCCACTAGAGATATGATACATGTTCCACTAGAGATATGATACATGTTCCACTAGAGATATGATACATGTTCCACTAGAGATATGATACATGTTCCACTAGAGATATGATACATGTTCCATTAGAGATATGATACATGTTCCATTAGAGATATGATACATGTTCCACTAGAGATATGATACATGTTCCATTAGAGATATGATACATGTTCCATTAGAGATATGATACATGTTCCATTAGAGATATGATACATGTTCCATTAGAGATATGATACATGTTCCACTAGAGATATGATACATGTTCCATTAGAGATATGATACATGTTCCATTAGAGATATGATACATGTTCCACTAGAGATATGATACATGTTCCACTAGAGATATGATACATGTTCCACTAGAGATATGATACATGTTCCACTAGAGATATGATACATGTTCCACTAGAGATATGATACATGTTCCACTAGAGATATGATACATGTTCCACTAGAGATATGATACATGTTCCACTAGAGATATGATACATGTTCCACTAGAGATATGATACATGTTCCACTAGAGATATGATACATGTTCTACTACAGATACAACAGATGTTCCTCTGACTAACTGATGGTTGTCAGTTCTAGAGACAAGGTCCATGAGAGTAGGTCTTTAGCTTTGTTCTTAGTTGAGACAGTGGTTCTACAGCCTGTGTTTGCAGTGTCCTGTACCCTTCCCTCTACTCTGCTCTGCTAGGGGGAGAGAGGTATGGATGGAAGAAGACAATGGTTCTACAGCCTGTGTTTGCAGTGTCCTGTACCCTTCCCTCTACTCTGCTCTGCTAGGGGGAGAGAGGTATGGATGGAAGAAGACAATGGTTCTACAGCCTGTGTTTGCAGTGTCCTGTACCCTTCCCTCTACTCTGCTCTGCTAGGGGGAGAGAGGTATGGATGGAAGAAGACAATGGTTCTACAGCCTGTGTTTGCAGTGTCCTGTACCCGTCCCTCTACTCTGCTCTGCTAGGGGGAGAGAGGTATGGATGGAAGAAGACAGTGGTTCTACAGCCTGTGTTTGCAGTGTCCTGTACCCGTCCCTCTACTCTGCTCTGCTAGGGGGAGAGAGGTATGGATGGAAGAAGGGAGGATGCAGCTGCCTCACAGCTGGAGAGAGAGGGGGAGAGAAAGCATGTTAATGGAGGGGGAACCAAATACTGCAGCAATGCACATCATCATCATCAACACATGGAGCAATTAGATTGGCTGGCCTCCGAAATGTGTCATCGCTCAATAGAAATATGCCACTTTCAGGAATGTTACTTTTTAGAAGATTGAGGAGAGAGTGAATAAAAGAGGATGTGATTGAAGGAGCTGTGGAAGAAGACAGTGTTGAGCTGTGGAAGAAGACAGTGTTGAGCTGTGGAAGAAGACAGTGTTGAGCTGTGGAAGAAGACCGTGTTGAGCTGTGGAAGAAGACAGTGTTGAGCTGTGGATAATGAGGAGCTGTGGAAGAAGACAGTGTTGAGCTGTGGAAGAAGACAGTGTTGAGCTGTGGAAGAAGACAGTGTTGAGCTGTGGATCATGAGGAGCTGTGGAAGAAGACAGTGTTGAGCTGTGGAAGAAGACAGTGTTGAGCTGTGGAAGAAGACAGTGTTGAGCTGTGGAAGAAGACAGTGTTGAGCTGTGGAAGAAGACAGTGTTGACCTGTGGAAGAAGACAGTGTTGAGCTGTGGAAGAAGACAGTGTTGAGCTGTGGAAGAAGACAGTGTTGAGCTGTGGAAGAAGATCGTGTTGAGCTGTGGAAGAAGACAGTGTTGAGCTGTGGAAGAAGACAGTGTTGAGCTGTGGAAGAAGACAGTGTTGAGCTGTGGAAGAAGACAGTGTAGAGCTGTGGAAGAAGATCGTGTTGAGCTGTGGAAGAAGACAGTGTTGAGCTGTGGAAGAAGACAGTGTAGAGCTGTGGAAGAAGACAGTGTTGAGCTGTGGAAGAAGACAGTGTTGAGCTGTGGAAGAAGACAGTGTTGAGCTGTGGAAGAAGACAGTGTTGAGCTGTGGAAGAAGACAGTGTTGAGCTGTGGAAGAAGACAGTGTTGAGCTGTGGAAGAAGACAGTGTTGAGCTGTGGAAGAAGACAGTGTTGAGCTGTGGAAGAAGACAGTGTTGAGCTGTGGATCATGAGGAGCTGTGGAAGAAGATAGTGTTGAGCTGTGGAAGAAGACAGTGTTGAGCTGTGGAAGAAGACAGTGTTGAGCTGTGGAAGAAGACAGTGTTGAGCTGTGGAAGAAGACAGTGTTGAGCTGTGGAAGAAGACAGTGTTGAGCTGTGGATCACGAGGAGCTGTGGAAGAAGACAGTGTTGAGCTGTGGAAGAAGACAGTGTTGAGCTGTGGAAGAAGACCGTGTTGAGCTGTGGAAGAAGACCGTGTTGAGCTGTGGAAGAAGACCGTGTTGAGCTGTGGAAGAAGACAGTGTTGAGCTGTGGAAGAAGACCATGTTGAGCTGTGGAAGAAGACCGTGTTGAATTGTGGAAGAAGACAGTGTTGAGCTGTGGAAGAAGACAGTGTTGAGCTGTGGAAGAAGACAGTGTTGAGCTGTGGAAGAAGACAGTGTTGAGCTGTGGAAGAAGACAGTGTTGAGCTGTGGAAGAAGACAGTGTTGAGCTGTGGAAGAAGACAGTGTTGAGCTGTGGAAGAAGACTGTTGAGCTGTGGAAGAAGACAGTGTTGAGCTGTGGAAGTAGACAGTGTTGAGCTGTGGAAGAAGACAGTGTTGAGCTGTGGAAGAAGACTGTTGAGCTGTGGAAGAAGACAGTGTTGAGCTGTGGATCATATATGATCAGTGATGGAACTTCAGGATTTGTTTACTAGCCCGGGTCGAAATTCTGGGCCATGTGATATTTAAAAAGATAAAATGTATCTCGCCGGCGGTCTAGTTCGGCACGTTTTCTACTAGCCTGGTCTGAAAAGTACTAGTCTCGAGCTAGAAAGGCTAGCTTAGTATCCATCCCTGTATATGAGTGTTAACTAACCAGAGGGTGTGTGTTTGTTCCAGTTTACCCCTCTCTGGAGTCTGAAGAGGATAACCCTGTCTTCAAATCCAGATCCAAGAAGAGGAAAGGCTCAGATACTCCATACAGCCCCACAGGTACACTACACCTGTCACTAATACTGTATAGATGAAAGGTTTAGACACTCTACAGCCCCACAGGTACACTACACCTGTCACTAATACTGTATAGATGAAAGGTTTAGACACTCTACAGCCCCACAGGTACACTACACCTGTCACTAATACTGTATAGATGAAAGGTTTAGACACTCTACAGCCCCACAGGTACACTACACCTGTCACTAATACTGTATAGATGAAAGGTTCAGACACCCACAGGTACACTACACCTGTCACTAATACTGTATAGATGAAAGGTTCAGACACCCACAGGTACACTACACCTGTCACTAATACTGTATAGATGAAAGGTTCAGACACCCACAGGTACACTACACCTGTCACATCTATAGACTCTAGACCTGCCACAATATACAGTGCATTCAGAAAGTATTCAGACCCCTTGACTTTTTTCACATTTTGTTACGTTACAGCTTTATTCTAAAATCATTTAAATATTTTTTTTCATCAATAATCATCATAATGACAAAGCAAAAACAGTTTTTTAGACATTTTTGCAAATGTGTATATATAAAACATAGAAAACTGATATAACATTTACATAAGTATTCAGACCCTTTACTCAGTACTTTGTTGATGCACCTTTGGCAGCGATTACAACCTCGAGTATTCTTAGATATAATGCTACAAGCTTGGCACACCTGTATTTGGGGAGTTTCTCCCATTCTTCTCTGCAGATCCTCTCAAGCTCTGTCAGGTTTGATGGGGAGCGTCACTGCACAGCTATTTTCAGGTCTCTCCAGAGATGTTCGATTGGGTTCAAGTCCGGGCTCTGGGTGGGCCACTCAAGGATCAAGGACATTCAGAGACTTGTCCCGAAGCCACTCCTGCGTTGTCTTGGCTGTGTGCTTAGGGTCATTGTCCTGTTGGAAGGTCAACCTTCACCCCAGTCTGAGGTCCTGAGCGCTCTGGAACAGGTTTCCATCAGGGATCTCTCTGTACTTTGCTCTGTTAATCTTTCCCTCGATCCTGACTAGTCTCCTAGTCCCTGAAAAACATCCCCACAGCTTGATGTTGCCACCACCATGATTCACCGTAGGGATGGTGCCAGGTTTCCTCCAGACGTGACACTTGGCATTCAGGCCAAAGAGTTCCACCTTGGTTTCATCAGACCAGAGAATCTTGTTTCACATGGTCTGAGAGGCTTTAGGTGCCTTTTAGTCAAACTCCAAGTGGTCTGTCATGTGCCTTTTACTGAGGAGTGGCTTCCGTCTGACCACTCTACCATAAAGGCCTGATTGGTGGAATTCTGCAGAGGTGGTTGTCCTTCTGGAAGGTTCTCCCATCTCTCTTGGTGGTTCCAAACTTCTTCCATTTAATAATGATGGAGGCCACTGTGTTCTTGGGGACCTTCAATGCTGCAGACATTTTTTGGGACCCTTCCCCAGATCTGTGCATCGACACAATCCTGTCTCGGAGCTCTACGGACAATTCCTTCGACCTTAAGGCTTGGTTTTTGCTCTGACATGAACTGTCAACTGTTGAACCTTATATAGACAGGTGTGTACCTTTCCAAATCATGTCCAATCAATTGAATTTACCACAGGTGGACTCCAAACCTGTTGTAGAAACATCTCAAGGATGATCAATGGAAACAGGATCCACCTGAGCTCAAATTCGAGTCTCATAGCGAAGGGTCTGAATACTTATGTAAATAAGGTATTTCTGTTTATATTTTAAACACATTTCTAAAAACCTGTTTTTGCTTTGTCATTATGGGGGATTGTGTGTAGATTGATGATGGAAAGTTTTCTTTAATTTCTTTAAGTTTTCTTTAATCCATTTTAGAATAAAGCTGTAAAGTAACAAAATGTGGAAAAAGGGAAGGGGTCTGAATACTTTCCGAATGCACTGTGACTGATTTAATTAAACAGTTGAAAGGGAAAGGGGGATACCTAGTGGGTTGTCCAACTGAATGTATTCAACTGAAATGTGCCTTCTGCATTTAACCCAACCACTCTGAATGAGATGATGTGTTCTGAGCTGAGAGGTCTCTGTGTTTGTAGCATGTGTGTCCCAGTAGTTATATTCAGTTGTAAGTTGTAGCATGTGTGTCCCAGTAGTTATATTCAGTTGTAAGTTGTAGCATTTAGGTCCCAGTAGTTATATTCAGTTGTAAGTTGTATTGATCAATGTGTCTGTCTGTAGCACGTGTCGGTCCCTCTGTGCTTCGTCAGGCGAGGCCGGCCAGAGAAGGAGCAAGAGTGGCGTCCATAGAGACAGGACTGGCGGCTGCTGCAGCCAAACTCTCTCACCAGGTCAGTTGGACTAACTAACTGTTGCCACGCAACTACCCACTTGGTGGTTTGAGCTTTTACCAACTGAGACTCGATCCCAGAACACTACTTTCATAGCCTGTAGAAGTTGTAAAAATAAGTAATTTGACTGAAAAACATTTTCACATTTTGCCATGATAGCTAGCTAGCTAATTAGCTTGGCTTGCCTGTCGTCTGTTAACTCGCTAGCTGGCTACCAAAGAGCTCAGAAAGTAATTTAATTTAAAAAAAATCTCTCCACTTGAAGTAAACTTTCTTTCCACCAGTGATATGTTCCTGTAGTCATAGTCTGTGTCCCAAATGACCCCCTATTCCCTGGTATGGTTCCCATAGGGTTCTGGTCAAAAATAGTGCACTATTTAGGGCATACGGTGTCATTTGGGATGCAGATATTCCTTTCTTCTTCTTACCCAGGAGGAACAGCAGAAGAACAAGAAGAAGAAGAAAAACACAAAAAAGAAGCCCCCTGCTGCCGTGATGGAGGAGGAAGAGGAGGAGCCAGTGAGGAAGCTGAGCAGGTACAGCAGCTCTACAGAACCAGACGTGGGCCAGGACACTGAGCCGGGCCAGACCAACCACGAGTACTCCTCTGGGGCAGGAGGGAGTCAGGCTGGGGGGCTCCAGCCCATGGCCCCCGGAGTCTTCCTCACACAGAGACGACCCTCCACATCTTCATTGTCTCAGAACAACAACACAGCCAAGGGGGAGCGAGGAGCAGCAGGAGGAGGAGAAGGAGGAGAAGGAGCAGCAGCAGGAGGAGGAGGCGGTGCAGGAGGAGCAGTATCAGGAGGAGGAGGAGGAGGCGCAGCAGGTGCAGGAGGAGGAGGAGGCGCAGCAGCAGGAGGAGGAGGCGCAGGAGGAGCAGCATCAGGAGGAGAAGGAGCAACAGCAAAGGGTGAAGGTAAGTGAACTACTTTACCCAAACCAGGAGCTCAATTAATCCATTACTACAAACTGGTCCGTGGAGCCAGATAGACCTGTGGTGATTCAACCATCCACACTACCACCTATAGGTCTAGGTTAGTACCCTACTTTTCACATATGCTTAAAACAACAGTCTATTAATCAATTGGAAAGATAGTTGCTGTTGAATTCATGATTTCTTTTTCAGAAGGTTTTTTGAAGTCTCTTTCTGTGTCTGTCTCCTCACAGCGAAGCGGCTAAAGAAAGGCATGGCGACGGCCAAACAGAGACTGGGAAAGATCCTCAAGATACAACGCAACGGGAAGCTCCTCCTTTAACAGGAAGTGACTCACTGAGAACTGCCATTGGTTCCTGATGCAGTACTATTGGCCAATGAACTGGCCGCTTCTCCACCTCCTCTCTTCTGATAGGTCCAGGGCCAACAGAGACAGACTGCTTTATAACTTTCAGATACTAAAGTGTACAGAATACCTGCTACAAATATTTTTTAAGAAAAATGTGTGTCATTTTACTACAGTCAGTTTATCAGGGGGTCACTACACTAGAGATACACTAGGGCTGCTGTCCAAATGGCACTCTATTCCCTTTATAATGTACTGGTCACCCATAGGGCTCTGGTCAAAAGTAGTGCACTATATTGGGAATAGGGTTCCATAGGGCTCTGGTCAAAAGTAGTGCACTATATAGGGAATAGGGTGCCATTTGGGAACACAGCCTAGAAATACATTGCAGTCATTCCATTCTAGGGTGGGATATAGGTTGAATTACAGTTTATTCATAGGGAATTCATTACTGCTATTTGGATGTGGCTTATCATTACCTTGCAATGTTGTTCATGATTTTAGGAAATAAATGTTTTCCTCTGTCCTCCTCAGACCAGACATAGCCTGGAATCCAGTCTGTTTGTTCTAACATTCCACTCCAAAAATATTTGGCATGACAAGGACTGGGATGTTAGCACACACAATGTTGATTTCAGTCTGGACCTTCACTACAAAACAATCATCTCCACGCTATTTCTTTCTTTCCTAAGCACTATCAGTTATAATATTTATTGTCCTATGATAATGTCATAGATAAGGAAGGAAAGCCAAAAAAGGGCATTTATGAAACAACTATTAAGCACAAAACATGAAGAGATTTTCAGAGTAATCTCAGATGTCAAATATGATGATGGTTACAAACATATCAGCGTCTACGATTAGTTCGATTTGAAGACTATTGTTAAATATTGTGATTATAGACCATTGTCTTCCCTCAGATGGCGTAATTCTAATGCGACAAGCGCGTCATGGAGATATCTGTTTAGCAAATCGTGGAAGTCATCTCTAAAAACATAGTTTTTGCTCATCTGCCTAACAATACTGGCTAGGGACTACTACAGTAAACCATTAGACTGACCCACTGGCTAGGGACTACTACAGTAAACCATTAGACTGACCCACTGGCTAGGGACTACTACAGTAAACCATTAGACTGACCCACTGGCTAGGGACTACTACAGTAAACCATCAGACTGACCCACTGGCTATGGACTACTACAGTAAACCATCAGACTGACTCACTGGCTAAGGACTACTACAGTAAACCATCAGACTGACCCACTGGCTAGGGACTACTACAGTAAACCATTAGACTGACCCACTGGCTAGGGACTACTACAGTAAAGCAACAGACTGACCCACTGGCTAGGGACTACTACAGTAAACCATCAGACTGACCCACTGGCTAGGGACTACTACAGTAAACCATTAGACTGACCCACTGGCTAGGGACTACTACAGTAAACCATCAGACTGACCCACTGGCTATGGACTACTACAGTAAACCATCAGACTGACTCACTGGCTAAGGACTACTACAGTAAACCATCAGACTGACCCACTGGCTAGGGACTACTACAGTAAACCATTAGACTGACCCACTGGCTAGGGACTACTACAGTAAAGCAACAGACTGACCCACTGGCTAGGGACTACTACAGTAAACCATCAGACTGACCCACTGGCTAGGGACTACTACAGTAAACCATCAGACTGACCCACTGGCTAGGGACTACTACAGTAAACCATCAGACTGACCCACTGGCTAGGGACTAATACGGTAAACCATCAGACTGACCAATAGACTAGGGACTACGACAGTAAACCATCAGACTGACCCACTGACTAGGGACTACTACTGTAAACCATCAGACTGACCCACTGGCTAGGGACTACTACAGTAAACCATCAGACTGACCCACTGACTAGTGGCTTCTACTGAAAACCATGAGACTGACCCATAGACTTGGGACTACTACGGTAAACCATCAGACTGACCCCCTGGCTAGGGACTACTACAGTAAACCATCAGACTGACCCTCTGGCTAGGGACTACTACAGTAAACCATCAGACTGACCCTCTGGCTAGGGACTACTACAGTAAACCATCAGACTGACCCTCTGGCTAGGGACTACTATGGTAAACCATCAGACTGACCCATTGGCTAGGGACTACTGCGGTAAACCATCAGAATATCCCACTGGCTAGGGACTACTACAGTAAACCATCAGACTGACCCATAGGCTTGGGACTACTACGGTAAACCATCAGACTGACCCATAGGCTTGGGACTACTACTGTAAACCATCAGACTGACCCACTGGCTAGGGACTAATACTGTAAACCATCAGACTGACCCACTGGCTAGGGACTACTACAGTAAACCATCAGACTAACCCACTGGCTAGGGACTACTACGGTAAACCATCAGACTGACACACTGGCTAGGGACTACTACGGTAAACCAACAGACTGACCCACTGGCTACTGGCTATGCCGTTAAACCATCAGACTGACCCACTGGCTAGGGACTACTACGGTAAACCATCAGACTGATCCACTGGCTAGGGACTACTACGGTAAACCATCACACTGATCCACTGGCTAGGGACTACTACGGTAAACCATCAGACTGACACACTGGCTAGTCACTACTACGGTAAACCATCAGACTGACCCCCTGGCTAGTGACTACTACAGTAAACCATCAGACTGACCCACTGGCTAGGGACTACTACTGTAAACCATCAGACTGACCCTCTGGCTAGGGACTACTACGGTAAACCATCAGACTGACCCTCTGGCTAGGGACTACTACGGTAAACCATCAGATTGACCCACTGGCTAGGTACTACTACGGTAAACCATCAGACTGACCAATAGTCTAGGGACTGCGACAGTAAACCATCAGACTGACCCACTGACTAGGGACTACTACTGTAAACCATCAGACTGACCCACTGGCTATGGACTTCTACTGTAAACCATCAGACTGACTCTCTGGCTAGGGACTACTATTGTAAACCATCCTTCTGACCCTCTGGCTAGGGACTACTACGGTAAACCATCAGACTGACCCACTGGCTAGGGACTACTACGGTAAACCATCAGACTGACCAATAGTCTAGGGACTGCGACAGTAAACCATCAGACTGACCCACTGACTAGGGACTACTACTGTAAACCATCAGACTGACCCACTGGCTAGGGACTACTACGGTAAACCATGAGACTGACCCACTGGCTAGGGACTACTACGGTAAACCATCAGACTGACCCACTGGCTAGGGACTACTACGGTAACCATCAGACTTACCCACTGGCTAGGGACTACTACGGTAAACCATCAGACTGACACACTGGCTAGGGACTACTACGGTAAACCAACAGACTGACCCACTGACTACTGGCTATGCCGTTAAACCATCAGACTGACCCACTGGCTAGGGACTACTACGGTAAACCATCAGACTGATCCACTGGCTAGGGACTACTACGGTAAACCATCACACTGATCCACTGGCTAGGGACTACTACGGTAAACCATCAGACTGACCCCCTGGCTAGGGACTACTACAGTAAACCATCAGACTGACCCACAGGCTTGGGACTACTACAGTAAACCATCAGACTGACCCACAGGCTAGGGACTACTACAGTAAACCATCAGATTGACCCTCTGGCTAGGGACTACTACTGTAAACCATCAGACTGACCCACTGGCTAGGGACTAATACAGTTAACCATCAGACTGACCCACTGGCTAGGGACTACTACAGTAAACCATCAGACTGACCCACTGACTAGGGACTACTACTGTAAACCATTAGACTGACCCACTGGCTAGGGACTACTACAGTAAACCATCAGACTGACTAGTGACGTGTACTGTAAACCATGAGACTGACCCATAGACTTGGCACTACTACGGTAAACCATCAGACTGACCCACTGACTAGTGACGTGTACTGTAAACCATGAGACTGACCCATAGACTTGGGACTACTACGGTAAACCATCAGACTGACCCATAGGCTTGGGACTACTACGGTAAACCATCAGACTGACCCATAGGCTTGGGACTACTACGGTAAACCATCAGACTGACCCACTCGCTAGGGACTACAACTGTAAACCATGAGACTGACCCACTGGCTAGGGACTACTACTGTAAACCATCAGACTGACCCACTGGCTAGGGACTACTACAGTAAACCATCAGACTGACCCACAGGCTTGGGACTACTACAGTAAACCATCAGACTGACCCACAGGCTAGGGACTACTACGGTAAACCATCAGACTGACCCACTGGCTAGGGACTAATACGGTAAACCATCAGACTGACCAATAGAGTAGGGACTACGACAGTAAACCATCAGACTGACCCACTGACTAGTGGCTTCTACTGTAAACCATGAGACTGACCCATAGACTTGGGACTACTATGGTAAACCATCAGACTGACCCACTGGCTAGGGACTAATACTGTAAACCATCAGACTGACCCACTGGCTAGGGACTACTACAGTAAACTATCAGACTGACCCACTGGCTAGGGACTACTACGGTAAACCATCAGACTGACACACTGGCTAGGGACTACTACGGTAAACCAACAGACTGACCCACTGACTACTGGCTATGCCGTTAAACCATCAGACTGACCCACTGGCTAGGGACTACTACGGTAAACCATCAGACTGATCCACTGGCTAGGGACTACTACGGTAAACCATCACACTGATCCACTGGCTAGGGACTACTACGGTAAACCATCAGACTGACCCATAGGCTTGGGACTACTACGGTAAACCATCAGACTGACCCACTCGCTAGGGACTACAACTGTAAACCATGAGACTGACCCACTGGCTAGGGACTACTACTGTAAACCATCAGACTGACCCACTGGCTAGGGACTACTACAGTAAACCATCAGACTGACCCACAGGCTTGGGACTACTACAGTAAACCATCAGACTGACCCACAGGCTAGGGACTACTACGGTAAACCATCAGACTGACCCATTGGCTAGGGACTAATACGGTAAACCATCAGACTGACCAATAGAGTAGGGACTACGACAGTAAACCATCAGACTGACCCACTGACTAGTGGCTTCTACTGTAAACCATGAGACTGACCCATAGACTTGGGACTACTATGGTAAACCATCAGACTGACCCACTGGCTTGGGACTACTACGGTAAACCATCAGACTGACCCATAGGCTTGGGACTACTACGGTAAACCATCAGACTGACCCACTGGCTAGGTAATAATACTGTAAACCATCAGACTGACCCACTGGCTAGGGACTACTACAGTAAACTATCAGACTGACCCACTGGCTAGGGACTACTACGGTAAACCATCAGACTGACACACTGGCTAGGGACTACTACGGTAAACCAACAGACTGACCCACTGACTAGGGACTAATACTGTAAACCATCAGACTGACCCACTGGCTAGGGACTACTACAGTAAACCATCAGACTGACCCACTGGCTAGGGACTAATACGGTAAACCATCAGACTGACCAATAGACTAGGGACTACGACAGTAAACCATCAGACTGACCCACTGACTAGGGACTACTACTGTAAACCATCAGACTGACCCACTGGCTAGGGACTACTACAGTAAACCATCAGACTGACCCACTGACTAGTGGCTTCTACTGAAAACCATGAGACTGACCCATAGACTTGGGACTACTACGGTAAACCATCAGACTGACACACTGGCTAGGGACTACTACGGTAAACCATCAGACTGACCCCCTGGCTAGGGACTACTACAGTAAACCATCAGACTGACCCTCTGGCTAGGGACTACTACAGTAAACCATCAGACTGACCCTCTGGCTAGGGACTACTATGGTAAACCATCAGACTGACCCATTGGCTAGGGACTACTGCGGTAAACCATCAGAATATCCCACTGGCTAGGGACTACTACAGTAAACCATCAGACTGACCCATAGGCTTGGGACTACTACGGTAAACCATCAGACTGACCCATAGGCTTGGGACTACTACTGTAAACCATCAGACTGACCCACTGGCTAGGGACTAATACTGTAAACCATCAGACTGACCCACTGGCTAGGGACTACTACAGTAAACCATCAGACTAACCCACTGGCTAGGGACTACTACGGTAAACCATCAGACTGACACACTGGCTAGGGACTACTACGGTAAACCAACAGACTGACCCACTGGCTACTGGCTATGCCGTTAAACCATCAGACTGACCCACTGGCTAGGGACTACTACGGTAAACCATCAGACTGATCCACTGGCTAGGGACTACTACGGTAAACCATCACACTGATCCACTGGCTAGGGACTACTACGGTAAACCATCAGACTGACACACTGGCTAGTCACTACTACGGTAAACCATCAGACTGACCCCCTGGCTAGTGACTACTACAGTAAACCATCAGACTGACCCACTGGCTAGGGACTACAACTGTAAACCATCAGACTGACCCTCTGGCTAGGGACTACTACGGTAAACCATCAGACTGACCCTCTGGCTAGGGACTACTACGGTAAACCATCAGATTGACCCACTGGCTAGGTACTACTACGGTAAACCATCAGACTGACCAATAGTCTAGGGACTGCGACAGTAAACCATCAGACTGACCCACTGACTAGGGACTACTACTGTAAACCATCAGACTGACCCACTGGCTATGGACTTCTACTGTAAACCATCAGACTGACTCTCTGGCTAGGGACTACTATTGTAAACCATCCTTCTGACCCTCTGGCTAGGGACTACTACGGTAAACCATCAGACTGACCCACTGGCTAGGGACTACTACGGTAAACCATCAGACTGACCAATAGTCTAGGGACTGCGACAGTAAACCATCAGACTGACCCACTGACTAGGGACTACTACTGTAAACCATCAGACTGACCCACTGGCTAGGGACTACTACGGTAAACCATGAGACTGACCCACTGGCTAGGGACTACTACTGTAAACCATCAGACTGACCCACTGGCTAGGGACTACTACGGTAAACCATGAGACTGACCCACTGGCTAGGGACTACTACGGTAAACCATCAGACTGACCCACTGGCTAGGGACTACTACGGTAAACCATCAGACTGACACACTGGCTAGGGACTACTACGGTAAACCAACAGACTGACCCACTGACTACTGGCTATGCCGTTAAACCATCAGACTGACCCACTGGCTAGGGACTACTACGGTAAACCATCAGACTGATCCACTGGCTAGGGACTACTACGGTAAACCATCACACTGATCCACTGGCTAGGGACTACTACGGTAAACCATCAGACTGACCCCCTGGCTAGGGACTACTACAGTAAACCATCAGACTGACCCACAGGCTTGGGACTACTACAGTAAACCATCAGACTGACCCACAGGCTAGGGACTACTACAGTAAACCATCAGATTGACCCTCTGGCTAGGGACTACTACTGTAAACCATCAGACTGACCCACTGGCTAGGGACTAATACAGTTAACCATCAGACTGACCCACTGGCTAGGGACTACTACAGTAAACCATCAGACTGACCCACTGACTAGGGACTACTACTGTAAACCATTAGACTGACCCACTGGCTAGGGACTACTACAGTAAACCATCAGACTGACCCACTGACTAGTGACGTGTACTGTAAACCATGAGACTGACCCATAGACTTGGCACTACTACGGTAAACCATCAGACTGACCCACTGACTAGTGACGTGTACTGTAAACCATGAGACTGACCCATAGACTTGGGACTACTACGGTAAACCATCAGACTGACCCATAGGCTTGGGACTACTACGGTAAACCATCAGACTGACCCATAGGCTTGGGACTACTACGGTAAACCATCAGACTGACCCACTCGCTAGGGACTACAACTGTAAACCATGAGACTGACCCACTGGCTAGGGACTACTACTGTAAACCATCAGACTGACCCACTGGCTAGGGACTACTACAGTAAACCATCAGACTGACCCACAGGCTTGGGACTACTACAGTAAACCATCAGACTGACCCACAGGCTAGGGACTACTACGGTAAACCATCAGACTGACCCACTGGCTAGGGACTAATACGGTAAACCATCAGACTGACCAATAGAGTAGGGACTACGACAGTAAACCATCAGACTGACCCACTGACTAGTGGCTTCTACTGTAAACCATGAGACTGACCCATAGACTTGGGACTACTATGGTAAACCATCAGACTGACCCACTGGCTAGGGACTAATACTGTAAACCATCAGACTGACCCACTGGCTAGGGACTACTACAGTAAACTATCAGACTGACCCACTGGCTAGGGACTACTACGGTAAACCATCAGACTGACACACTGGCTAGGGACTACTACGGTAAACCAACAGACTGACCCACTGACTACTGGCTATGCCGTTAAACCATCAGACTGACCCACTGGCTAGGGACTACTACGGTAAACCATCAGACTGATCCACTGGCTAGGGACTACTACGGTAAACCATCACACTGATCCACTGGCTAGGGACTACTACGGTAAACCATCAGACTGACCCATAGGCTTGGGACTACTACGGTAAACCATCAGACTGACCCACTCGCTAGGGACTACAACTGTAAACCATGAGACTGACCCACTGGCTAGGGACTACTACTGTAAACCATCAGACTGACCCACTGGCTAGGGACTACTACAGTAAACCATCAGACTGACCCACAGGCTTGGGACTACTACAGTAAACCATCAGACTGACCCACAGGCTAGGGACTACTACGGTAAACCATCAGACTGACCCATTGGCTAGGGACTAATACGGTAAACCATCAGACTGACCAATAGAGTAGGGACTACGACAGTAAACCATCAGACTGACCCACTGACTAGTGGCTTCTACTGTAAACCATGAGACTGACCCATAGACTTGGGACTACTATGGTAAACCATCAGACTGACCCACTGGCTTGGGACTACTACGGTAAACCATCAGACTGACCCATAGGCTTGGGACTACTACGGTAAACCATCAGACTGACCCACTGGCTAGGGACTAATACTGTAAACCATCAGACTGACCCACTGGCTAGGGACTACTACAGTAAACTATCAGACTGACCCACTGGCTAGGGACTACTACGGTAAACCATCAGACTGACACACTGGCTAGGGACTACTACGGTAAACCAACAGACTGACCCACTGACTACTGGCTATGCCGTTAAACCATCAGACTGACCCACTGGCTAGGGACTACTACGGTAAACCATCAGACTGATCCACTGGCTAGGGACTACTACGGTAAACCATCACACTGATCCACTGGCTAGGGACTACTACGGTAAACCATCAGACTAACCTCCTGGCTAGGGACTACTACAGTAAACCATC
Source organism: Salvelinus alpinus (assembly GCF_045679555.1). Taxonomy (NCBI): domain Eukaryota; kingdom Metazoa; phylum Chordata; class Actinopteri; order Salmoniformes; family Salmonidae; genus Salvelinus; species Salvelinus alpinus. Next base: position 2,032,746 of record NC_092087.1, read on the forward strand.
AGACTGACCCTTTGGCTAGGGACTACTACTGTAAACCATCAGACTGACCCTCTGGCTAGGGACTACTATTGTAAACCATCCTTCTGACCCTCTGGCTAGGGACTTCTACTGTAAACCATGAGACTGACCCACTGGCTAGGGACTACTACTGTAAACCATCAGACTGACCCACTGGCTAGGGACTATTACAGTAAACCATCAGACTGACCCACTGGCTAGGGACTACTACTGTAAACCATCAGACTGACCCATCGGCTAGGGACTGTTACTGTAAACAATCAGACTGACCCACTGGCTGGTGGCTACGCCGGTAAACCATCAGACTGACCCACTCGCTAGGGACTACTACTGTAAATCATCATACTGACTCACTGGCTAGGGACTACTACAGTAAACCATCAGACTGACTCACTGGCTAGGGACTACTACAGTAAACCATCAGACTGACCCACTGGCTAGGGACTACTACGGTAAACCATCAGATTGACCCACTGGCTAGGGACTACTACGGTAAACCATCAGACTGACCCACTGGCTAGGTACTACTACGGTAAACCATCAGACTGACCCACTGGCTAGGGACTACTACAGTAAACCATCAGACTGACCAATAGAGTAGGGACTACGACAGTAAACCATCAGACTGACCCACTGACTAGTGGCTTCTACTGTAAACAATGAGACTGACCCATAGACTTGGGACTACTATGGTAAACCATCAGACTGACCCATAGGCTTGGGACTACTACGGTAAACCATCAGACTGACCCATAGGCTTGGGACTACTACTGTAAACCATCAGACTGACCCACTGGCTAGGGACTAATACTGTAAACCATCAGACTGACCCACTGGCTAGGGACTACTACAGTAAACCATCAGACTAACCCACTGGCTAGGGACTACTACGGTAAACCATCAGACTGACACACTGGCTAGGGACTACTACGGTAAACCAAAAGACTGACCCACTGGCTACTGGCTATGCCGTTAAACCATCAGACTGACCCACTGGCTAGGGACTACTACGGTAAACCATCAGAATGATCCACTGGCTAGGGACTACTACGGTAAACCATCACACTGATCCACTGGCTAGGGACTACTACGGTAAACAATCAGACTGACACACTGGCTAGTCACTACTACGGTAAACCATCAGACTGACCCCCTGGCTAGTGACTACTACAGTAAACCATCAGACTGACCCACTGGCTAGGGACTACTACTGTAAACCATCAGACTGACCCTCTGGCTAGGGACTACTACGGTAAACCATCAGACTGACCCTCTGGCTAGGGACTACTACGGTAAACCATCAGATTGACCCACTGGCTAGGTACTACTACGGTAAACCATCAGACTGACCAATAGTCTAGGGACTGCGACAGTAAACCATCAGACTGACCCACTGACTAGGGACTACTACTGTAAACCATCAGACTGACCCACTGGCTATGGACTTCTACTGTAAACCATCAGACTGACTCTCTGGCTAGGGACTACTATTGTAAACCATCCTTCTGACCCTCTGGCTAGGGACTACTACGGTAAACCATCAGACATGACCCACTGGCTAGGGACTACTATGGTAAACCATCAGACTGACCAATAGTCTAGGGACTGCGACAGTAAACCATCAGACTGACCCACTGACTAGGGACTACTACTGTAAACCATCAGACTGACCCACTGGCTAGGGACTACTACGGTAAACCATGAGACTGACCCACTGGCTAGGGACTACTACGGTAAACCATCAGACTGACCCACTGGCTAGGGACTACTACGGTAACCATCAGACTTACCCACTGGCTAGGGACTACTACGGTAAACCATCAGACTGACACACTGGCTAGGGACTACTACGGTAAACCAACAGACTGACTCACTGACTACTGGCTATGCCGTTAAACCATCAGACTGACCCACTGGCTAGGGACTACTACGGTAAACCATCAGACTGATCCACTGGCTAGGGACTACTACGGTAAACCATCACACTGATCCACTGGCTAGGGACTACTACGGTAAACCATCAGACTGACCCCCTGGCTAGGGACTACTACAGTAAACCATCAGACTGACCCACAGGCTTGGGACTACTACAGTAAACCATCAGACTGACCCACAGGCTAGGGACTACTACAGTAAACCATCAGATTGACCCTCTGGCTAGGGACTACTACTGTAAACCATCAGACTGACCCACTGGCTAGGGACTAATACAGTTAACCATCAGACTGACCCACTGGCTAGGGACTACTACAGTAAACCATCAGACTGACCCACTGACTAGGGACTACTACTGTAAACCATTAGACTGACCCACTGGCTAGGGACTACTACAGTAAACCATCAGACTGACCCACTGACTAGTGACGTGTACTGTAAACCATGAGACTGACCCATAGACTTGGGACTACTACGGTAAACCATCAGACTGACCCACTGACTAGTGACGTGTACTGTAAACCATGAGACTGACCCATAGACTTGGGACTACTACGGTAAACCATCAGACTGACCCATAGGCTTGGGACTACTACGGTAAACCATCAGACTGACCCATAGGCTTGGGACTACTACGGTAAACCATCAGACTGACCCACTCGCTAGGGACTACAACTGTAAACCATGAGACTGACCCACTGGCTAGGGACTACTACTGTAAACCACCAGACTGACCCACTGGCTAGGGACTACTACAGTAAACCATCAGACTGACCCACTGGCTAGGGACTACTACGGTAAACCATCAGACTGACCCATCGGCTAGGGACTGTTACTGTAAACAATCAGACTGACCCACTGGCTGGTGGCTACGCCGGTAAACCATCAGACTGACCCACTCGCTAGGGACTACTACTGTAAACCATCAGACTGACCCACTGACTAGGGACTACTACAGTAAACCATCAGACTGACCCACTGGCTAGGGACTACTACAGTAAACCATCAGACTGACCCACTCGCTAGGGACTACTACTGTAAACCATCAGACTAACCCACTGACTAGGGACTACTACAGTAAACCATCAGTGTGACCCACTGGCTAGGGACTACTTCAGTAAACCATCAGACTGACCAACTGGCTAGGGACTACTACTGTAAACCATCAGACTGACCCACTGGCTAGGGACTTCTACTGAAAACCATCAGATTGACCCTCTGGCTAGGGACTACAGTAAACCATCAGACTGACCCACTGGCTAGTGGCAATGCCGGTAAACCATGAGACTGACCCACTGGCTAGGGACTACTACGGTAAACCATCAGACTGACCCACTGGCTAGGGACTACTACAGTAAACCATCAGACTGACCAACTGGCTATGGACTACTACGGTAAACCATCAGAATGACCCACTGGCTAGGGACTGCTACAGTAAACCATCAGACTGACCCACTGGCTAGGGACTACTACTGTAAACCATCAGACTGACCCATAAGCTTGGGACTACTACAGTAAACCATCTGACTGACCGACTGGCTAGTGGCTACTACAGTAAACCATCAGACTGACCGACTGGCTAGTGGCTACTACGTTAAACCAACAGACTGACCCACTGCCTAGTGGCTATGCCGGTAAACCATCAGACTGACCCACTGGCTAGGGACTATTACGGTAAAACATCAGACTGACCCATAGGCTTGGGACTACTACGGTAAACCATCAGACTGACGCAGAGGCTTGGGACTACTTCGGTAAACCATCAGACTGACCCATAGGCTTGGGACTACTACGGTAAACCATCAGACTGACCCATAGGCTTGGGACTACTACGGTAAACCATCAGACTGACCCAGAGGCTTGGGACTACTACGGTAAACCATCAGACTGACCAACTGACTGGTGGCTACGCCGGTAAACGATCAGACTGACCCTCTCGCTAGGGACTACTACTGTAAACCATGAGGCTGACCCACTGGCTAGGGACTACCACTGTAAACCATCAGACTGACCCACTGGCTAGGGACTATTACGGTAAAACATCAGACTGACCCACTGGCTAGGTACTACTACAGTAAACCATCAGACTGACCCATAGGCTTGGGACTACTACTGTAAACCATGAGACTGAACCACTGGCTAGGGACTACTACTGTAAACCATGAGACTGACCCACTGGCTAGGGACTACTACAGTAAACCATCAGACTGACCCACTGGCTAGGGACTACTACGGTAAACCATCAGACTGACCCATCGGCTAGGGACTGTTACTGTAAACAATCAGACTGACCCACTGGCTGGTGGCTACGCCGGTAAACCATCAGACTGAGCCACTCGCTAGGGACTACTACTGTAAACCATCATACTGACTCACTGGCTAGGGACTACTACAGTAAACCATCAGACTGACTCACTGGCTAGGGACTACTACAGTAAACCATCAGACTGACCCACTGGCTAGGGACTACTACGGTAAACCATCAGATTGACCCACTGGCTAGGGACTACTACGGTAAACCATCAGACTGACCCACTGGCTAGGTACTACTACGGTAAACCATCAGACTGACTCACTGGCTAGGGACTACTACAGTAAACCATCAGACTGACCCACTGGCTAGGGACTACTACGGTAAACCATCAGATTGACCCACTGGCTAGGGACTACTACGGTAAACCATCAGACTGACCCACTGGCTAGGTACTACTACGGTAGACCATCAGACTGACCCACTGGCTAGGGACTACTACAGTAAACCATCAGACTGACCAATAGAGTAGGGACTACGACAGTAAACCATCAGACTGACCCACTGACTAGTGGCTTCTACTGTAAACCATGAGACTGACCCACTGGCTAGGGACTACTACAGTAAACCATCAGACTAACCCACTGGCTAGGGACTACTACGGTAAACCATCAGACTGACACACTGGCTAGGGACTACTACGGTAAACCAACAGACTGACCCACTGGCTACTGGCTATGCCGTTAAACCATCAGACTGACCCACTGGCTAGGGACTACTACGGTAAACCGTCAGACTGATCCACTGGCTAGGGACTACTACGGTAAACCATCACACTGATCCACTGGCTAGGCACTACTGCGGTAAACCATCAGACTGACACACTGGCTAGTCACTACTACGGTAAACCATCAGACTGACCCCCTGGCTAGTGACTACTACAGTAAACCATCAGACTGACCCACTGGCTAGGGACTACTACTGTAAACCATCAGACTGACCCTCTGGCTAGGGACTACTACGGTAAACCATCAGACTGACCCTCTGGCTAGGGACTACTACGGTAAACCATCAGATTGACCCACTGGCTAGGTACTACTACGGTAAACCATCAGACTGACCAATAGTCTAGGGACTGCGACAGTAAACCATCAGACTGACCCACTGGCTATGGACTTCTACTGTAAACCATCAGACTGACTCTCTGGCTAGGGACTACTATTGTAAACCATCCTTCTGACCCTCTGGCTAGGGACTACTACGGTAAACCATCAGACTGACCCACTGGCTAGGGACTACTACGGTAAACCATCAGACTGACCAATAGTCTAGGGACTGCGACAGTAAACCATCAGACTGACCCACTGACTAGGGACTACTACTGTAAACCATCAGACTGACCCACTGGCTAGGGACTACTACGGTAAACCATGAGACTGACCCACTGGCTAGGGACTACTACGGTAAACCATCAGACTGACCCACTGGCTAGGGACTACTACAGTAAACCATCAGACTGACCCACTGACTAGGGACTACTACTGTAAACCATTAGACTGACCCACTGGCTAGGGACTACTACAGTAAACCATCAGACTGACCCACTGACTAGTGACGTGTACTGTAAACCATGAGACTGACCCATAGACTTGGGACTACTACGGTAAACCATCAGACTGACCCACTGACTAGTGACGTGTACTGTAAACCATGAGACTGACCCATAGACTTGGGACTACTACGGTAAACCATCAGACTGACCCATAGGCTTGGGACTACTACGGTAAACCATCAGACTGACCCATAGGCTTGGGACTACTACGGTAAACCATCAGACTGACCCACTCGCTAGGGACTACAACTGTAAACCATGAGACTGACCCACTGGCTAGGGACTACTACTGTAAACCACCAGACTGACCCACTGGCTAGGGACTACTACAGTAAACCATCAGACTGACCCACTGGCTAGGGACTACTACGGTAAACCATCAGACTGACCCATCGGCTAGGGACTGTTACTGTAAACAATCAGACTGACCCACTGGCTGGTGGCTACGCCGGTAAACCATCAGACTGACCCACTCGCTAGGGACTACTACTGTAAACCATCAGACTGACCCACTGACTAGGGACTACTACAGTAAACCATCAGACTGACCCACTGGCTAGGGACTACTACAGTAAACCATCAGACTGACCCACTCGCTAGGGACTACTACTGTAAACCATCAGACTAACCCACTGACTAGGGACTACTACAGTAAACCATCAGTGTGACCCACTGGCTAGGGACTACTTCAGTAAACCATCAGACTGACCAACTGGCTAGGGACTACTACTGTAAACCATCAGACTGACCCACTGGCTAGGGACTTCTACTGAAAACCATCAGATTGACCCTCTGGCTAGGGACTACAGTAAACCATCAGACTGACCCACTGGCTAGTGGCAATGCCGGTAAACCATGAGACTGACCCACTGGCTAGGGACTACTACGGTAAACCATCAGACTGACCCACTGGCTAGGGACTACTACAGTAAACCATCAGACTGACCAACTGGCTATGGACTACTACGGTAAACCATCAGAATGACCCACTGGCTAGGGACTGCTACAGTAAACCATCAGACTGACCCACTGGCTAGGGACTACTACTGTAAACCATCAGACTGACCCATAAGCTTGGGACTACTACAGTAAACCATCTGACTGACCGACTGGCTAGTGGCTACTACAGTAAACCATCAGACTGACCGACTGGCTAGTGGCTACTACGTTAAACCAACAGACTGACCCACTGCCTAGTGGCTATGCCGGTAAACCATCAGACTGACCCACTGGCTAGGGACTATTACGGTAAAACATCAGACTGACCCATAGGCTTGGGACTACTACGGTAAACCATCAGACTGACCCATAGGCTTGGGACTACTACGGTAAACCATCAGACTGACCCAGAGGCTTGGGACTACTACGGTAAACCATCAGACTGACCAACTGACTGGTGGCTACGCCGGTAAACGATCAGACTGACCCTCTCGCTAGGGACTACTACTGTAAACCATGAGGCTGACCCACTGGCTAGGGACTACCACTGTAAACCATCAGACTGACCCACTGGCTAGGGACTATTACGGTAAAACATCAGACTGACCCACTGGCTAGGTACTACTACAGTAAACCATCAGACTGACCCATAGGCTTGGGACTACTACTGTAAACCATGAGACTGAACCACTGGCTAGGGACTACTACTGTAAACCATGAGACTGACCCACTGGCTAGGGACTACTACAGTAAACCATCAGACTGACCCACTGGCTAGGGACTACTACGGTAAACCATCAGACTGACCCATCGGCTAGGGACTGTTACTGTAAACAATCAGACTGACCCACTGGCTGGTGGCTACGCCGGTAAACCATCAGACTGACCCACTCGCTAGGGACTACTACTGTAAACCATCATACTGACTCACTGGCTAGGGACTACTACAGTAAACCATCAGACTGACTCACTGGCTAGGGACTACTACAGTAAACCATCAGACTGACCCACTGGCTAGGGACTACTACGGTAAACCATCAGATTGACCCACTGGCTAGGGACTACTACGGTAAACCATCAGACTGACCCACTGGCTAGGTACTACTACGGTAAACCATCAGACTGACCCACTGGCTAGGGACTACTACAGTAAACCATCAGACTGACCAATAGAGTAGGGACTACGACAGTAAACCATCAGACTGACCCACTGACTAGTGGCTTCTACTGTAAACCATGAGACTGACCCACTGGCTAGGGACTACTACAGTAAACCATCAGACTAACCCACTGGCTAGGGACTACTACGGTAAACCATCAGACTGACACACTGGCTAGGGACTACTACGGTAAACCAACAGACTGACCCACTGGCTACTGGCTATGCCGTTAAACCATCAGACTGACCCACTGGCTAGGGACTACTACGGTAAACCGTCAGACTGATCCACTGGCTAGGGACTACTACGGTAAACCATCACACTGATCCACTGGCTAGGCACTACTGCGGTAAACCATCAGACTGACACACTGGCTAGTCACTACTACGGTAAACCATCAGACTGACCCCCTGGCTAGTGACTACTACAGTAAACCATCAGACTGACCCACTGGCTAGGGACTACTACTGTAAACCATCAGACTGACCCTCTGGCTAGGGACTACTACGGTAAACCATCAGACTGACCCTCTGGCTAGGGACTACTACGGTAAACCATCAGATTGACCCACTGGCTAGGTACTACTACGGTAAACCATCAGACTGACCAATAATCTAGGGACTGCGACAGTAAACCATCAGACTGACCCACTGGCTATGGACTTCTACTGTAAACCATCAGACTGACTCTCTGGCTAGGGACTACTATTGTAAACCATCCTTCTGACCCTCTGGCTAGGGACTACTACGGTAAACCATCAGACTGACCCACTGGCTAGGGACTACTACGGTAAACCATCAGACTGACCAATAGTCTAGGGACTGCGACAGTAAACCATCAGACTGACCCACTGACTAGGGACTACTACTGTAAACCATCAGACTGACCCACTGGCTAGGGACTACTACGGTAAACCATGAGACTGACCCACTGGCTAGGGACTACTACGGTAAACCATCAGACTGACCCACTGGCTAGGGACTACTACAGTAAACCATCAGACTGACCCACTGACTAGGGACTACTACTGTAAACCATTAGACTGACCCACTGGCTAGGGACTACTACAGTAAACCATCAGACTGACCCACTGACTAGTGACGTGTACTGTAAACCATGAGACTGACCCATAGACTTGGGACTACTACGGTAAACCATCAGACTGACCCACTGACTAGTGACGTGTACTGTAAACCATGAGACTGACCCATAGACTTGGGACTACTACGGTAAACCATCAGACTGACCCATAGGCTTGGGACTACTACGGTAAACCATCAGACTGACCCATAGGCTTGGGACTACTACGGTAAACCATCAGACTGACCCACTCGCTAGGGACTACAACTGTAAACCATGAGACTGACCCACTGGCTAGGGACTACTACTGTAAACCACCAGACTGACCCACTGGCTAGGGACTACTACAGTAAACCATCAGACTGACCCACTGGCTAGGGACTACTACGGTAAACCATCAGACTGACCCATCGGCTAGGGACTGTTACTGTAAACAATCAGACTGACCCACTGGCTGGTGGCTACGCCGGTAAACCATCAGACTGACCCACTCGCTAGGGACTACTACTGTAAACCATCAGACTGACCCACTGACTAGGGACTACTACAGTAAACCATCAGACTGACCCACTGGCTAGGGACTACTACAGTAAACCATCAGACTGACCCACTCGCTAGGGACTACTACTGTAAACCATCAGACTAACCCACTGACTAGGGACTACTACAGTAAACCATCAGTGTGACCCACTGGCTAGGGACTACTTCAGTAAACCATCAGACTGACCAACTGGCTAGGGACTACTACTGTTAACCATCAGACTGACCCACTGGCTAGGGACTTCTACTGAAAACCATCAGATTGACCCTCTGGCTAGGGACTACAGTAAACCATCAGACTGACCCACTGGCTAGTGGCAATGCCGGTAAACCATGAGACTGACCCACTGGCTAGGGACTACTACGGTAAACCATCAGACTGACCCACTGGCTAGGGACTACTACAGTAAACCATCAGACTGACCCACTGACTAGGGACTACTACTGTAAACCATTAGACTGACCCACTGGCTAGGGACTACTACAGTAAACCATCAGACTGACCCACTGACTAGTGACGTGTACTGTAAACCATGAGACTGACCCATAGACTTGGGACTACTACGGTAAACCATCAGACTGACCCACTGACTAGTGACGTGTACTGTAAACCATGAGACTGACCCATAGACTTGGGACTACTACGGTAAACCATCAGACTGACCCATAGGCTTGGGACTACTACGGTAAACCATCAGACTGACCCATAGGCTTGGGACTACTACGGTAAACCATCAGACTGACCCACTCGCTAGGGACTACAACTGTAAACCATGAGACTGACCCACTGGCTAGGGACTACTACTGTAAACCACCAGACTGACCCACTGGCTAGGGACTACTACAGTAAACCATCAGACTGACCCACTGGCTAGGGACTACTACGGTAAACCATCAGACTGACCCATCGGCTAGGGACTGTTACTGTAAACAATCAGACTGACCCACTGGCTGGTGGCTACGCCGGTAAACCATCAGACTGACCCACTCGCTAGGGACTACTACTGTAAACCATCAGACTGACCCACTGACTAGGGACTACTACAGTAAACCATCAGACTGACCCACTGGCTAGGGACTACTACAGTAAACCATCAGACTGACCCACTCGCTAGGGACTACTACTGTAAACCATCAGACTAACCCACTGACTAGGGACTACTACAGTAAACCATCAGTGTGACCCACTGGCTAGGGACTACTTCAGTAAACCATCAGACTGACCAACTGGCTAGGGACTACTACTGTAAACCATCAGACTGACCCACTGGCTAGGGACTTCTACTGAAAACCATCAGATTGACCCTCTGGCTAGGGACTACAGTAAACCATCAGACTGACCCACTGGCTAGTGGCAATGCCGGTAAACCATGAGACTGACCCACTGGCTAGGGACTACTACGGTAAACCATCAGACTGACCCACTGGCTAGGGACTACTACAGTAAACCATCAGACTGACCAACTGGCTATGGACTACTACGGTAAACCATCAGAATGACCCACTGGCTAGGGACTGCTACAGTAAACCATCAGACTGACCCACTGGCTAGGGACTACTACTGTAAACCATCAGACTGACCCATAAGCTTGGGACTACTACAGTAAACCATCTGACTGACCGACTGGCTAGTGGCTACTACAGTAAACCATCAGACTGACCGACTGGCTAGTGGCTACTACGTTAAACCAACAGACTGACCCACTGCCTAGTGGCTATGCCGGTAAACCATCAGACTGACCCACTGGCTAGGGACTATTACGGTAAAACATCAGACTGACCCATAGGCTTGGGACTACTACGGTAAACCATCAGACTGACGCAGAGGCTTGGGACTACTTCGGTAAACCATCAGACTGACCCATAGGCTTGGGACTACTACGGTAAACCATCAGACTGACCCATAGGCTTGGGACTACTACGGTAAACCATCAGACTGACCCAGAGGCTTGGGACTACTACGGTAAACCATCAGACTGACCAACTGACTGGTGGCTACGCCGGTAAACGATCAGACTGACCCTCTCGCTAGGGACTACTACTGTAAACCATGAGGCTGACCCACTGGCTAGGGACTACCACTGTAAACCATCAGACTGACCCACTGGCTAGGGACTATTACGGTAAAACATCAGACTGACCCACTGGCTAGGTACTACTACAGTAAACCATCAGACTGACCCATAGGCTTGGGACTACTACTGTAAACCATGAGACTGAACCACTGGCTAGGGACTACTACTGTAAACCATGAGACTGACCCACTGGCTAGGGACTACTACAGTAAACCATCAGACTGACCCACTGGCTAGGGACTACTACGGTAAACCATCAGACTGACCCATCGGCTAGGGACTGTTACTGTAAACAATCAGACTGACCCACTGGCTGGTGGCTACGCCGGTAAACCATCAGACTGACCCACTCGCTAGGGACTACTACTGTAAACCATCATACTGACTCACTGGCTAGGGTCCCGTGTGGCTCAGTTGGTAGAGCATGGCGCTTGCAACGCCAGGGTTGTGGGTTCATTCCCCACGGGGGGACCAGGACGAATATGTATGAACTTTCCAATTTGTAAGTCGCTCTGGATAAGAGCGTCTGCTAAATGACTTAAATGTAAACCATCAGACTGACTCACTGGCTAGGGACTACTACAGTAAACCATCAGACTGACCCACTGGCTAGGGACTACTACGGTAAACCATCAGATTGACCCACTGGCTAGGGACTACTACGGTAAACCATCAGACTGACCCACTGGCTAGGTACTACTACGGTAAACCATCAGACTGACCCACTGGCTAGGGACTACTACAGTAAACCATCAGACTGACCAATAGAGTAGGGACTACGACAGTAAACCATCAGACTGACCCACTGACTAGTGGCTTCTACTGTAAACCATGAGACTGACCCACTGGCTAGGGACTACTACAGTAAACCATCAGACTAACCCACTGGCTAGGGACTACTACGGTAAACCATCAGACTGACACACTGGCTAGGGACTACTACGGTAAACCAACAGACTGACCCACTGGCTACTGGCTATGCCGTTAAACCATCAGACTGACCCACTGGCTAGGGACTACTACGGTAAACCGTCAGACTGATCCACTGGCTAGGGACTACTACGGTAAACCATCACACTGATCCACTGGCTAGGCACTACTGCGGTAAACCATCAGACTGACACACTGGCTAGTCACTACTACGGTAAACCATCAGACTGACCCCCTGGCTAGTGACTACTACAGTAAACCATCAGACTGACCCACTGGCTAGGGACTACTACTGTAAACCATCAGACTGACCCTCTGGCTAGGGACTACTACGGTAAACCATCAGACTGACCCTCTGGCTAGGGACTACTACGGTAAACCATCAGATTGACCCACTGGCTAGGTACTACTACGGTAAACCATCAGACTGACCAATAGTCTAGGGACTGCGACAGTAAACCATCAGACTGACCCACTGGCTATGGACTTCTACTGTAAACCATCAGACTGACTCTCTGGCTAGGGACTACTATTGTAAACCATCAGACTGACCCTCTGGCTAGGGACTACTACGGTAAACCATCAGACTGACCCACTGGCTAGGGACTACTACGGTAAACCATCAGACTGACCAATAGTCTAGGGACTGCGACAGTATACCATCAGACTGACCCACTGACTAGGGACTACTACTGTAAACCATCAGACTGACCCACTGGCTAGGGACTACTACGGTAAACCATGAGACTGACCCACTGGCTAGGGACTACTACGGTAAACCATCAGACTGACCCACTGGCTAGGGACTACTACAGTAAACCATCAGACTGACCCACTGACTAGGGACTACTACTGTAAACCATTAGACTGACCCACTGGCTAGGGACTACTACAGTAAACCATCAGACTGACCCACTGACTAGTGACGTGTACTGTAAACCATGAGACTGACCCATAGACTTGGGACTACTACGGTAAACCATCAGACTGACCCACTGACTAGTGACGTGTACTGTAAACCATGAGACTGACCCATAGACTTGGGACTACTACGGTAAACCATCAGACTGACCCATAGGCTTGGGACTACTACGGTAAACCATCAGACTGACCCATAGGCTTGGGACTACTACGGTAAACCATCAGACTGACCCACTCGCTAGGGACTACTACTGTAACCCATGAGACTGACCCACTGGCTAGGGACTACTACTGTAAACCATCAGACTGACCCACTGGCTAGGGACTACTACAGTAAACCATCAGACTGACCCACTGGCTAGGGACTACTACGGTAAACCATCAGACTGACCCATCGGCTAGGGACTGTTACTGTAAACAATCAGACTGACCCACTGGCTGGTGGCTACGCCGGTAAACCATCAGACTGACCCACTCGCTAGGGACTACTACTGTAAACCATCAGACTGACCCACTGACTAGGGACTACTACAGTAAACCATCAGACTGACCCACTGGCTAGGGACTACTACAGTAAACCATCAGACTGACCCACTGGCTAGGGACTACTACGGTAAACCATCAGATTGACCCACTGGCTAGGGACTACTACGGTAAACCATCAGACTGACCCACTGGCTAGGTACTACTACGGTAAACCATCAGACTGACCCACTGGCTAGGGACTACTACAGTAAACCATCAGACTGACCAATAGAGTAGGGACTACGACAGTAAACCATCAGACTGACCCACTGACTAGTGGCTTCTACTGTAAACCATGAGACTGACCCACTGGCTAGGGACTACTACAGTAAACCATCAGACTAACCCACTGGCTAGGGACTACTACGGTAAACCATCAGACTGACACACTGGCTAGGGACTACTACGGTAAACCAACAGACTGACCCACTGGCTACTGGCTATGCCGTTAAACCATCAGACTGACCCACTGGCTAGGGACTACTACGGTAAACCGTCAGACTGATCCACTGGCTAGGGACTACTACGGTAAACCATCACACTGATCCACTGGCTAGGCACTACTGCGGTAAACCATCAGACTGACACACTGGCTAGTCACTACTACGGTAAACCATCAGACTGACCCCCTGGCTAGTGACTACTACAGTAAACCATCAGACTGACCCACTGGCTAGGGACTACTACTGTAAACCATCAGACTGACCCTCTGGCTAGGGACTACTACGGTAAACCATCAGACTGACCCTCTGGCTAGGGACTACTACGGTAAACCATCAGATTGACCCACTGGCTAGGTACTACTACGGTAAACCATCAGACTGACCAATAGTCTAGGGACTGCGACAGTAAACCATCAGACTGACCCACTGGCTATGGACTTCTACTGTAAACCATCAGACTGACTCTCTGGCTAGGGACTACTATTGTAAACCATCAGACTGACCCTCTGGCTAGGGACTACTACGGTAAACCATCAGACTGACCCACTGGCTAGGGACTACTACGGTAAACCATCAGACTGACCAATAGTCTAGGGACTGCGACAGTATACCATCAGACTGACCCACTGACTAGGGACTACTACTGTAAACCATCAGACTGACCCACTGGCTAGGGACTACTACGGTAAACCATGAGACTGACCCACTGGCTAGGGACTACTACGGTAAACCATCAGACTGACCCACTGGCTAGGGACTACTACAGTAAACCATCAGACTGACCCACTGACTAGGGACTACTACTGTAAACCATTAGACTGACCCACTGGCTAGGGACTACTACAGTAAACCATCAGACTGACCCACTGACTAGTGACGTGTACTGTAAACCATGAGACTGACCCATAGACTTGGGACTACTACGGTAAACCATCAGACTGACCCACTGACTAGTGACGTGTACTGTAAACCATGAGACTGACCCATAGACTTGGGACTACTACGGTAAACCATCAGACTGACCCATAGGCTTGGGACTACTACGGTAAACCATCAGACTGACCCATAGGCTTGGGACTACTACGGTAAACCATCAGACTGACCCACTCGCTAGGGACTACAACTGTAAACCATGAGACTGACCCACTGGCTAGGGACTACTACTGTAAACCACCAGACTGACCCACTGGCTAGGGACTACTACAGTAAACCATCAGACTGACCCACTGGCTAGGGACTACTACGGTAAACCATCAGACTGACCCATCGGCTAGGGACTGTTACTGTAAACAATCAGACTGACCCACTGGCTGGTGGCTACGCCGGTAAACCATCAGACTGACCCACTCGCTAGGGACTACTACTGTAAACCATCAGACTGACCCACTGACTAGGGACTACTACAGTAAACCATCAGACTGACCCACTGGCTAGGGACTACTACAGTAAACCATCAGACTGACCCACTCGCTAGGGACTACTACTGTAAACCATCAGACTAACCCACTGACTAGGGACTACTACAGTAAACCATCAGTGTGACCCACTGGCTAGGGACTACTTCAGTAAACCATCAGACTGACCAACTGGCTAGGGACTACTACTGTTAACCATCAGACTGACCCACTGGCTAGGGACTTCTACTGAAAACCATCAGATTGACCCTCTGGCTAGGGACTACAGTAAACCATCAGACTGACCCACTGGCTAGTGGCAATGCCGGTAAACCATGAGACTGACCCACTGGCTAGGGACTACTACGGTAAACCATCAGACTGACCCACTGGCTAGGGACTACTACAGTAAACCATCAGACTGACCAACTGGCTATGGACTACTACGGTAAACCATCAGAATGACCCACTTGCTAGGGACTGCTACAGTAAACCATCAGACTGACCCACTGGCTAGGGACTACTACTGTAAACCATCAGACTGACCCATAAGCTTGGGAGTACTACAGTAAACCATCTGACTGACCGACTGGCTAGTGGCTACTACGTTAAACCAACAGACTGACCCACTGCCTAGTGGCTATGCCGGTAAACCATCAGACTGACCCACTGGCTAGGGACTATTACGGTAAAACATCAGACTGACCCATAGGCTTGGGACTACTACGGTAAACCATCAGACTGACGCAGAGGCTTGGGACTACTTCGGTAAACCATCAGACTGACCCATAGGCTTGGGACTACTACGGTAAACCATCAGACTGACCCATAGGCTTGGGACTACTACGGTAAACCATCAGACTGACCCAGAGGCTTGGGACTACTACGGTAAACCATCAGACTGACCAACTGACTGGTGGCTACGCCGGTAAACGATCAGACTGACCCTCTCGCTAGGGACTACTACTGTAAACCATGAGGCTGACCCACTGGCTAGGGACTACCACTGTAAACCATCAGACTGACCCACTGGCTAGGGACTATTACGGTAAAACATCAGACTGACCCACTGGCTAGGTACTACTACAGTAAACCATCAGACTGACCCATAGGCTTGGGACTACTACTGTAAACCATGAGACTGAACCACTGGCTAGGGACTACTACTGTAAACCATGAGACTGACCCACTGGCTAGGGACTACTACAGTAAACCATCAGACTGACCCACTGGCTAGGGACTACTACGGTAAACCATCAGACTGACCCATCGGCTAGGGACTGTTACTGTAAACAATCAGACTGACCCACTGGCTGGTGGCTACGCCGGTAAACCATCAGACTGACCCACTCGCTAGGGACTACTACTGTAAACCATCATACTGACTCACTGGCTAGGGACTACTACAGTAAACCATCAGACTGACTCACTGGCTAGGGACTACTACAGTAAACCATCAGACTGACCCACTGGCTAGGGACTACTACGGTAAACCATCAGATTGACCCACTGGCTAGGGACTACTACGGTAAACCATCAGACTGACCCACTGGCTAGGTACTACTACGGTAAACCATCAGACTGACTCACTGGCTAGGGACTACTACAGTAAACCATCAGACTGACCCACTGGCTAGGGACTACTACGGTAAACCATCAGATTGACCCACTGGCTAGGGACTACTACGGTAAACCATCAGACTGACCCACTGGCTAGGTACTACTACGGTAAACCATCAGACTGACCCACTGGCTAGGGACTACTACAGTAAACCATCAGACTGACCAATAGAGTAGGGACTACGACAGTAAACCATCAGACTGACCCACTGACTAGTGGCTTCTACTGTAAACCATGAGACTGACCCACTGGCTAGGGACTACTACAGTAAACCATCAGACTAACCCACTGGCTAGGGACTACTACGGTAAACCATCAGACTGACACACTGGCTAGGGACTACTACGGTAAACCAACAGACTGACCCACTGGCTACTGGCTATGCCGTTAAACCATCAGACTGACCCACTGGCTAGGGACTACTACGGTAAACCGTCAGACTGATCCACTGGCTAGGGACTACTACGGTAAACCATCACACTGATCCACTGGCTAGGCACTACTGCGGTAAACCATCAGACTGACACACTGGCTAGTCACTACTACGGTAAACCATCAGACTGACCCCCTGGCTAGTGACTACTACAGTAAACCATCAGACTGACCCACTGGCTAGGGACTACTACTGTAAACCATCAGACTGACCCTCTGGCTAGGGACTACTACGGTAAACCATCAGACTGACCCTCTGGCTAGGGACTACTACGGTAAACCATCAGATTGACCCACTGGCTAGGTACTACTACGGTAAACCATCAGACTGACCAATAGTCTAGGGACTGCGACAGTAAACCATCAGACTGACCCACTGGCTATGGACTTCTACTGTAAACCATCAGACTGACTCTCTGGCTAGGGACTACTATTGTAAACCATCCTTCTGACCCTCTGGCTAGGGACTACTACGGTAAACCATCAGACTGACCCACTGGCTAGGGACTACTACGGTAAACCATCAGACTGACCAATAGTCTAGGGACTGCGACAGTAAACCATCAGACTGACCCACTGACTAGGGACTACTACTGTAAACCATCAGACTGACCCACTGGCTAGGGACTACTACGGTAAACCATGAGACTGACCCACTGGCTAGGGACTACTACGGTAAACCATCAGACTGACCCACTGGCTAGGGACTACTACGGTAACCATCAGACTTACCCACTGGCTAGGGACTACTACGGTAAACCATCAGACTGACACACTGGCTAGGGACTACTACGGTAAACCAACAGACTGACCCACTGACTACTGGCTATGCCGTTAAACCATCAGACTGACCCACTGGCTAGGGACTACTACGGTAAACCATCAGACTGATCCACTGGCTAGGGACTACTACGGTAAACCATCACACTGATCCACTGGCTAGGGACTACTACGGTAAACCATCAGACTGACCCCCTGGCTAGGGACTACTACAGTAAACCATCAGACTGACCCACAGGCTTGGGACTACTACAGTAAACCATCAGACTGACCCACAGGCTAGGGACTACTACAGTAAACCATCAGATTGACCCTCTGGCTAGGGACTACTACTGTAAACCATCAGACTGACCCACTGGCTAGGGACTAATACAGTAAACCATCAGACTGACCCACTGGCTAGGGACTACTACAGTAAACCATCAGACTGACCCACTGACTAGGGACTACTACAGTAAACCATCAGACTGACCCACTGACTAGGGACTACTACTGTAAACCATTAGACTGACCCACTGGCTAGGGACTACTACAGTAAACCATCAGACTGACCCACTGACTAGTGACGTGTACTGTAAACCATGAGACTGACCCATAGACTTGGGACTACTACGGTAAACCATCAGACTGACCCACTGACTAGTGACGTGTACTGTAAACCATGAGACTGACCCATAGACTTGGGACTACTACGGTAAACCATCAGACTGACCCATAGGCTTGGGACTACTACGGTAAACCATCAGACTGACCCATAGGCTTGGGACTACTACGGTAAACCATCAGACTGACCCACTCGCTAGGGACTACTACAGTAAACCATCAGACTGACCCACTGGCTAGGGACTACTACGGTAAACCATCAGACTGACCCATCGGCTAGGGACTGTTACTGTAAACAATCAGACTGACCCACTGGCTGGTGGCTACGCCGGTAAACCATCAGACTGACCCACTCGCTAGGGACTACTACTGTAAACCATCAGACTGACCCACTGACTAGGGACTACTACAGTAAACCATCAGACTGACCCACTCGCTAGGGACTACTACTGTAAACCATCAGACTAACCCACTGACTAGGGACTACTACAGTAAACCATCAGTGTGACCCACTGGCTAGGGACTACTTCAGTAAACCATCAGACTGACCAACTGGCTAGGGACTACTACTGTAAACCATCAGACTGACCCACTGGCTAGGGACTTCTACTGAAAACCATCAGATTGACCCTCTGGCTAGGGACTACAGTAAACCATCAGACTGACCCACTGGCTAGTGGCAATGCCGGTAAACCATGAGACTGACCCACTGGCTAGGGACTACTACGGTAAACCATCAGACTGACCCACTGGCTAGGGACTACTACAGTAAACCATCAGACTGACCAACTGGCTATGGACTACTACGGTAAACCATCAGAATGACCCACTGGCTAGGGACTGCTACAGTAAACCATCAGACTGACCCACTGGCTAGGGACTACTAATGTAAACCATCAGACTGACCCATAAGCTTGGGACTACTACAGTAAACCATCTGACTGACCGACTGGCTAGTGGCTACTACAGTAAACCATCAGACTGACCGACTGGCTAGTGGCTACTACGTTAAACCAACAGACTGACCCACTGCCTAGTGGCTATGCCGTTAAACCATCAGACTGACCCACTGGCTAGGGACTACTACGGTAAACCGTCAGACTGATCCACTGGCTAGGGACTACTACGGTAAACCATCACACTGATCCACTGGCTAGGCACTACTGCGGTAAACCATCAGACTGACACACTGGCTAGTCACTACTACGGTAAACCATCAGACTGACCCCCTGGCTAGTGACTACTACAGTAAACCATCAGACTGACCCACTGGCTAGGGACTACTACTGTAAACCATCAGACTGACCCTCTGGCTAGGGACTACTACGGTAAACCATCAGACTGACCCTCTGGCTAGGGACTACTACGGTAAACCATCAGATTGACCCACTGGCTAGGTACTACTACGGTAAACCATCAGACTGACCAATAGTCTAGGGACTGCGACAGTAAACCATCAGACTGACCCACTGGCTATGGACTTCTACTGTAAACCATCAGACTGACTCTCTGGCTAGGGACTACTATTGTAAACCATCAGACTGACCCTCTGGCTAGGGACTACTACGGTAAACCATCAGACTGACCCACTGGCTAGGGACTACTACGGTAAACCATCAGACTGACCAATAGTCTAGGGACTGCGACAGTATACCATCAGACTGACCCACTGACTAGGGACTACTACTGTAAACCATCAGACTGACCCACTGGCTAGGGACTACTACGGTAAACCATGAGACTGACCCACTGGCTAGGGACTACTACGGTAAACCATCAGACTGACCCACTGGCTAGGGACTACTACAGTAAACCATCAGACTGACCCACTGACTAGGGACTACTACTGTAAACCATTAGACTGACCCACTGGCTAGGGACTACTACAGTAAACCATCAGACTGACCCACTGACTAGTGACGTGTACTGTAAACCATGAGACTGACCCATAGACTTGGGACTACTACGGTAAACCATCAGACTGACCCACTGACTAGTGACGTGTACTGTAAACCATGAGACTGACCCATAGACTTGGGACTACTACGGTAAACCATCAGACTGACCCATAGGCTTGGGACTACTACGGTAAACCATCAGACTGACCCATAGGCTTGGGACTACTACGGTAAACCATCAGACTGACCCACTCGCTAGGGACTACAACTGTAAACCATGAGACTGACCCACTGGCTAGGGACTACTACTGTAAACCACCAGACTGACCCACTGGCTAGGGACTACTACAGTAAACCATCAGACTGACCCACTGGCTAGGGACTACTACGGTAAACCATCAGACTGACCCATCGGCTAGGGACTGTTACTGTAAACAATCAGACTGACCCACTGGCTGGTGGCTACGCCGGTAAACCATCAGACTGACCCACTCGCTAGGGACTACTACTGTAAACCATCAGACTGACCCACTGACTAGGGACTACTACAGTAAACCATCAGACTGACCCACTGGCTAGGGACTACTACAGTAAACCATCAGACTGACCCACTCGCTAGGGACTACTACTGTAAACCATCAGACTAACCCACTGACTAGGGACTACTACAGTAAACCATCAGTGTGACCCACTGGCTAGGGACTACTTCAGTAAACCATCAGACTGACCAACTGGCTAGGGACTACTACTGTTAACCATCAGACTGACCCACTGGCTAGGGACTTCTACTGAAAACCATCAGATTGACCCTCTGGCTAGGGACTACAGTAAACCATCAGACTGACCCACTGGCTAGTGGCAATGCCGGTAAACCATGAGACTGACCCACTGGCTAGGGACTACTACGGTAAACCATCAGACTGACCCACTGGCTAGGGACTACTACAGTAAACCATCAGACTGACCAACTGGCTATGGACTACTACGGTAAACCATCAGAATGACCCACTTGCTAGGGACTGCTACAGTAAACCATCAGACTGACCCACTGGCTAGGGACTACTACTGTAAACCATCAGACTGACCCATAAGCTTGGGAGTACTACAGTAAACCATCTGACTGACCGACTGGCTAGTGGCTACTACGTTAAACCAACAGACTGACCCACTGCCTAGTGGCTATGCCGGTAAACCATCAGACTGACCCACTGGCTAGGGACTATTACGGTAAAACATCAGACTGACCCATAGGCTTGGGACTACTACGGTAAACCATCAGACTGACGCAGAGGCTTGGGACTACTTCGGTAAACCATCAGACTGACCCATAGGCTTGGGACTACTACGGTAAACCATCAGACTGACCCATAGGCTTGGGACTACTACGGTAAACCATCAGACTGACCCAGAGGCTTGGGACTACTACGGTAAACCATCAGACTGACCAACTGACTGGTGGCTACGCCGGTAAACGATCAGACTGACCCTCTCGCTAGGGACTACTACTGTAAACCATGAGGCTGACCCACTGGCTAGGGACTACCACTGTAAACCATCAGACTGACCCACTGGCTAGGGACTATTACGGTAAAACATCAGACTGACCCACTGGCTAGGTACTACTACAGTAAACCATCAGACTGACCCATAGGCTTGGGACTACTACTGTAAACCATGAGACTGAACCACTGGCTAGGGACTACTACTGTAAACCATGAGACTGACCCACTGGCTAGGGACTACTACAGTAAACCATCAGACTGACCCACTGGCTAGGGACTACTACGGTAAACCATCAGACTGACCCATCGGCTAGGGACTGTTACTGTAAACAATCAGACTGACCCACTGGCTGGTGGCTACGCCGGTAAACCATCAGACTGACCCACTCGCTAGGGACTACTACTGTAAACCATCATACTGACTCACTGGCTAGGGACTACTACAGTAAACCATCAGACTGACTCACTGGCTAGGGACTACTACAGTAAACCATCAGACTGACCCACTGGCTAGGGACTACTACGGTAAACCATCAGATTGACCCACTGGCTAGGGACTACTACGGTAAACCATCAGACTGACCCACTGGCTAGGTACTACTACGGTAAACCATCAGACTGACTCACTGGCTAGGGACTACTACAGTAAACCATCAGACTGACCCACTGGCTAGGGACTACTACGGTAAACCATCAGATTGACCCACTGGCTAGGGACTACTACGGTAAACCATCAGACTGACCCACTGGCTAGGTACTACTACGGTAAACCATCAGACTGACCCACTGGCTAGGGACTACTACAGTAAACCATCAGACTGACCAATAGAGTAGGGACTACGACAGTAAACCATCAGACTGACCCACTGACTAGTGGCTTCTACTGTAAACCATGAGACTGACCCACTGGCTAGGGACTACTACAGTAAACCATCAGACTAACCCACTGGCTAGGGACTACTACGGTAAACCATCAGACTGACACACTGGCTAGGGACTACTACGGTAAACCAACAGACTGACCCACTGGCTACTGGCTATGCCGTTAAACCATCAGACTGACCCACTGGCTAGGGACTACTACGGTAAACCGTCAGACTGATCCACTGGCTAGGGACTACTACGGTAAACCATCACACTGATCCACTGGCTAGGCACTACTGCGGTAAACCATCAGACTGACACACTGGCTAGTCACTACTACGGTAAACCATCAGACTGACCCCCTGGCTAGTGACTACTACAGTAAACCATCAGACTGACCCACTGGCTAGGGACTACTACTGTAAACCATCAGACTGACCCTCTGGCTAGGGACTACTACGGTAAACCATCAGACTGACCCTCTGGCTAGGGACTACTACGGTAAACCATCAGATTGACCCACTGGCTAGGTACTACTACGGTAAACCATCAGACTGACCAATAGTCTAGGGACTGCGACAGTAAACCATCAGACTGACCCACTGGCTATGGACTTCTACTGTAAACCATCAGACTGACTCTCTGGCTAGGGACTACTATTGTAAACCATCCTTCTGACCCTCTGGCTAGGGACTACTACGGTAAACCATCAGACTGACCCACTGGCTAGGGACTACTACGGTAAACCATCAGACTGACCAATAGTCTAGGGACTGCGACAGTAAACCATCAGACTGACCCACTGACTAGGGACTACTACTGTAAACCATCAGACTGACCCACTGGCTAGGGACTACTACGGTAAACCATGAGACTGACCCACTGGCTAGGGACTACTACGGTAAACCATCAGACTGACCCACTGGCTAGGGACTACTACGGTAACCATCAGACTTACCCACTGGCTAGGGACTACTACGGTAAACCATCAGACTGACACACTGGCTAGGGACTACTACGGTAAACCAACAGACTGACCCACTGACTACTGGCTATGCCGTTAAACCATCAGACTGACCCACTGGCTAGGGACTACTACGGTAAACCATCAGACTGATCCACTGGCTAGGGACTACTACGGTAAACCATCACACTGATCCACTGGCTAGGGACTACTACGGTAAACCATCAGACTGACCCCCTGGCTAGGGACTACTACAGTAAACCATCAGACTGACCCACAGGCTTGGGACTACTACAGTAAACCATCAGACTGACCCACAGGCTAGGGACTACTACAGTAAACCATCAGATTGACCCTCTGGCTAGGGACTACTACTGTAAACCATCAGACTGACCCACTGGCTAGGGACTAATACAGTAAACCATCAGACTGACCCACTGGCTAGGGACTACTACAGTAAACCATCAGACTGACCCACTGACTAGGGACTACTACAGTAAACCATCAGACTGACCCACTGACTAGGGACTACTACTGTAAACCATTAGACTGACCCACTGGCTAGGGACTACTACAGTAAACCATCAGACTGACCCACTGACTAGTGACGTGTACTGTAAACCATGAGACTGACCCATAGACTTGGGACTACTACGGTAAACCATCAGACTGACCCACTGACTAGTGACGTGTACTGTAAACCATGAGACTGACCCATAGACTTGGGACTACTACGGTAAACCATCAGACTGACCCATAGGCTTGGGACTACTACGGTAAACCATCAGACTGACCCATAGGCTTGGGACTACTACGGTAAACCATCAGACTGACCCACTCGCTAGGGACTACTACAGTAAACCATCAGACTGACCCACTGGCTAGGGACTACTACGGTAAACCATCAGACTGACCCATCGGCTAGGGACTGTTACTGTAAACAATCAGACTGACCCACTGGCTGGTGGCTACGCCGGTAAACCATCAGACTGACCCACTCGCTAGGGACTACTACTGTAAACCATCAGACTGACCCACTGACTAGGGACTACTACAGTAAACCATCAGACTGACCCACTCGCTAGGGACTACTACTGTAAACCATCAGACTAACCCACTGACTAGGGACTACTACAGTAAACCATCAGTGTGACCCACTGGCTAGGGACTACTTCAGTAAACCATCAGACTGACCAACTGGCTAGGGACTACTACTGTAAACCATCAGACTGACCCACTGGCTAGGGACTTCTACTGAAAACCATCAGATTGACCCTCTGGCTAGGGACTACAGTAAACCATCAGACTGACCCACTGGCTAGTGGCAATGCCGGTAAACCATGAGACTGACCCACTGGCTAGGGACTACTACGGTAAACCATCAGACTGACCCACTGGCTAGGGACTACTACAGTAAACCATCAGACTGACCAACTGGCTATGGACTACTACGGTAAACCATCAGAATGACCCACTGGCTAGGGACTGCTACAGTAAACCATCAGACTGACCCACTGGCTAGGGACTACTAATGTAAACCATCAGACTGACCCATAAGCTTGGGACTACTACAGTAAACCATCTGACTGACCGACTGGCTAGTGGCTACTACAGTAAACCATCAGACTGACCGACTGGCTAGTGGCTACTACGTTAAACCAACAGACTGACCCACTGCCTAGTGGCTATGCCGGTAAACCATCAGACTGACCCACTGGCTAGGGACTATTACGGTAAAACATCAGACTGACCCATAGGCTTGGGACTACTACGGTAAACCATCAGACTGACCCATAGGCTTGGGACTACTACGGTAAACCGTCAGACTGACCCATAGGCTTGGGACTACTACGGTAAACCATCAGACTGACCAACTGACTGGTGGCTACGCCGGTAAACGATCAGACTGACCCTCTCGCTAGGGACTACTACTGCAAACCATGAGGCTGACCCACTGGCTAGGGACTACCACTGTAAACCATCAGACTGACCCACTGGCTAGGGACTATTACGGTAAAACATCAGACTGACCCACTGGCTAGGGACTACTACAGTAAACCATCAGACTGACCCATAGGCTTGGGACTACTACTGTAAACCATGAGACTGAACCACTGGCTAGGGACTACTACTGTAAACCATGAGGCTGACCCACTGGTTAGGGACTACTACAGTAAACCATCAGACTGACCCACTGGCTAGGGACTACTACAGTAAACAATCAGACTAACCCACTGGCTGGTGGCTACGCCGGTAAACCATCAGACTGACCCACTCGCTAGGGACTACTACTGTAAACCATCAGACTGACCCACTGACTAGGGACTACTACAGTAAACCATCAGACTGACCCACTGGCTAGGGACTACTACAGTAAACCATCAGACTGACCCACTCGCTAGGGACTACTACTGTAAACCATCAGACTAACCCACTGACTAGGGACTACTACAGTAAACCATCAGTGTGACCCACTGGCTAGGGACTACTTCAGTAAACCATCAGATTGACCCACTGGCTAGGGACTACTACGGTAAACCATCAGACTGACCCATTGGCTGGTGGCTACACCGGTAAACCATCAGACTGACCCACTCGCTAGGGACTACTACTGTAAACCATCAGACTGACCAATATACTAGGGACTACGACAGTAAACCATCAGACTGACCCACTGGCTAGGGACTACTACTGTAAACCATCAGACTGACCCACTGGCTAGGGACTACTACTGTAAACCATCAGACTGACCCACTGGCTAGGGACTACTACGGTAAACCATCAGACTGACCCACTGGCTGGTGGCTACGCCGGTAAACCATCAGATTGACCCACTGGTTAGGGACTACTACGGTAAACCATCAGACTGACCCACTGGCTGGTGGCTACGCCGGTAAACCATCAGACTGACTCACTGTCTAGGGACTACTACGGTAAACCATCAGACTGACCCACTGTCTAGGGACTACTACAGTAAACCATCAGACTGACCCACTAGCTAGGGACTACTACAGTAAACCATCAGACTGACCCACTGGCTAGGGACTACTACAGTAAACCATCAGACTGACCCACTGGCTAGTGACTACTGCGGTAAACCATCAGAATATCCCACTGGCTAGGGACTACTACAGTAAACCATCAGACTGACCCACTGGCTAGGGACTACTACTGTAAACCATCAGACTGACCCACTGACTAGGGGCTACTACTGTAAACCATCAGACTGACCCACTGGCTAGGGACTAATACTGTAAACCATCAGACTGACCCACTGGCTAGGGACTAGTACTGTAAACCATCAGACTGACCCACTGGCTAGGGACTAATACAGTAAACCATCAGACTGACCCACTGGCTAGGGACTACTACAGTAAACCATCAGACTGACCCACTGACTAGGGACTACTACAGTAAACCATCAGACTGACCCACTGACTAGGGACTACTACTGTAAACCATTAGACTGACCCACTGGCTAGGGACTACTACAGTAAACCATCAGACTGACCCACTGACTAGTGACGTGTACTGTAAACCATGAGACTGACCCATAGACTTGGGACTACTACGGTAAACCATCAGACTGACCCATAGGCTTGGGACTACTACGGTAAACCATCAGACTGACCCATAGGCTTGGGACTACTACGGTAAACCATCAGACTGACCCACTCGCTAGGGACTACAACTGTAAACCATGAGACTGACCCACTGGCTAGGGACTACTACTGTAAACCATCAGACTGACCCACTGGCTAGGGACTACTACGGTAAACCATCAGACTGACCCATCGGCTAGGGACTGTTACTGTAAACAATCAGACTGACCCACTGGCTGGTGGCTATCCCGGTAAACCATCAGACTGACCCACTGACTAGGGACTACTACAGTAAACCATCAGACTGACCCACTCGCTAGGGACTACTACGGTAAACCATCAGACTGACCCACTGACTAGGGACTACTACAATAAACCATCAGTGTGACCCACTGGCTAGGGACTACTTCAGTAAACCATCAGACTGACCAACTGGCTAGGGACTACTACTGTAAACCATCAGACTGACCCACTGGCTAGGGACTACTACAGTAAACCATCAGACTGACCCTCTGGCTAGGGACTACTACTGTAAACCATCAGACTGACCCACTGGCTAGGGACTAATACTGTAAACCATCAGACTGACCC